>NC_064628.1:75446825-75746825 GCF_023864275.1 Schistocerca cancellata
CAACTTCGTCATATTTTGAGGCTGGGTTTCTCTGTAGCCTCAGCAAAGGTCAGAAAATAAGTCAAACCACAGCGTCTAAAAATATGATGAAACCAATGTAAGTTGTTCCAAGGTGTGTAAAATTCTGTAACTTGCCTTATAAACGTGGATGACTGAAGAATGTGACTGAAGCCGTAAAGTGGCTCCAAAAGTGGAAAAAAATAATGTTAACCTTTTTTGGGGAACACCTTCCTTAAAATTGCGTCAAGTGCAAGGAAAGCTCATTTTGAGATAGCTGTCAAAAAAAGTTTGTCGCATTTGGAGGTCTCTTCGCGGTGAATACAGGAGAAAATTCGTTTCAAACACGTCTCGGGTATGCCAAGCACTTAACGACGCTGCACGTGACAGGATGTGTTATTTATTGTAGTTGAATCTGTCTTTTGTTCATATTTGATGTACATATATGATCTAGGTTGTTGTCAAATACATTTTTCTACTGATTAACCCAACCATGATCATGCCTAAAAGACTGCACACGCTACCAGGATTGTAAAAGGCGAGTAAAGCACATGTAAACTGTTGACGACGTTGTTAGGTACTTCAAACAGGATTGATAGCAGGAAAGTTGGCGATATTCTCGCAAAATATTTGGGTAAGGTTAACGAAACAACATTGAACGTAAGACGAGCAGCAATTCCACTGAATTTACTTGGGTTTCAGGAAACGTTTCGCTCTGTTGGAATAGGAGAAGTAGTTCTAAGTGTTACCTACTACTCACTTTACCGTGGTTTGTGGAACATTTATTGAACTGCAGACCTTGTAAGTTATGGAAACTAGGGCGAGTACTGATTTTAGTGGCATTCTATGTTTCAGATCGTCCTGAGTGCCATCCTGGCCGTCGCCGTGGCTAAGCCCGGCTACCTGGGAGCCGCCCCCGCAGCAGTCATCGCCCCCGCCGCGTACGCCGCCCCCGCTGTGGTCGCCGCCCCCGTGCACGCCGGCTACGTCGCCTACGGCCCCGCCCCCGTGGCCGTGCGCTCCGACGGCTACCTGCTGGACACCCCTGCCGTCGCCGCCACCAGGGCCGCCCACCTGACCGCCGTCGCCCAGACTCAGGCCCGTGACGCCGTCGTCAACGGCGCCGCCGCCCTGGCCGCCCACGCCGCCCACGCCTACGCTGCCCACGCTTACGCCGCCCCCGCTGTGGCGTACGCCGCCCCAGCCCATGTCGCCTATGCTGCTCCTGCAGCGTACGCCGCCCCCGGCGCTCTCGCTGCCGCCGCCCACCTCCACGCTAAGGCTGCTCTGCTCGGCTGAAATGTCGTCTGTACAAAAAGTGCTCCTTTTGAAAATAATCTACAAAAAAATTAAATAAATATTTTAAATCACCATATTTCTCAACTTTTTTCATTTCTGTGACCAGATAGTAATGCATCAGAATCATATTCTAGCTACTTACAAACTGTGTATCTACCTTTGGAAGTGAAACAGGAAACCATTGTTGGTACCAGCAACAATGAGAACACGTACTTGGTATTCTGTTTAGATCACACCGTCCTACTTATGTGCTGTTAAAGTAATATCAAATAATGTTTTCTGGCTGACAGCTGACACCTGAGTCAGGGAAGTATTGCACATATACAGGGTGTTACAACAAGGTACGGCCAAACTTTCAGGAAACATTCCTCACACTCAAAGAATGAAAATATGTTACGGGGACATGTGTCCGGAAACGCGTACTTTCCATGTTAGAGCTCATTTTATTACTACTCTTCAAATCAAATTAATCATGGAATGGAAACACACAGCAACAGAACGTACCAGCCTGACTTGAAACACTTTGTTACAGGAAATGTCCAAAATGTCCCCCGTAAGCGAGGATACATGCATCCACCCTCCGTCGCATGGAATCCCTGATGCTCTGATGCAGCCCTGGAGTATGGCGTATTGTATCACAGTCGTCCACAATACGAGCACTAAGAGTGTCTACATTTGGTACCGGGGTTGCGTAGACAAGAGCTTTCAAATGCCCCCATAAATGAAAGTCAAGAGGGTTGAGGTCAGGAGAGCGTGGAGGCCATGGAATTGATCTGCCTCTACCAATCCATCGGTCACCGAATCTGTTGTTGAGAAGCGTACGAACACTTCGACTGAAATGTGCAGGAGCTCCATCGTGCATGAACCACATGTTGTGTCGTACTTGTAAAGGCACATGTTCTAGCAGCACATGTAGAGTATGCCGTATGAAATCATGATAACGTGCTCCATTGAGCGTAGGTGGAAGAACATGGGGCCCAATCAAGACATCACGAACAATGCCTGCCCAAACACTCACAGAAAATCTGTGTTGATGACGTGATTGCACAATTGCGTGCGGATACTCGTCAGCCCACACATGTTGATTGTGAAAATTTACAATTTGATCACGTTGGAATGAAGCTTCATCCGTAAAGAGAACATTTGCACTGAAATGAGGATTGACGCATTGTTGGATGAACCATTCGCAGAAGTGTACCCGTGGACAGCAATCAGCTGCTGATAGTGCCTGCACACGCTGTACATGGTACGGTAACAACTGGTTCTCCCGTAGCACTCTCCATACAGTGACGTGGTTAAGGTTACCTTTTACAGCAGCAAATTCTCTGACGCTGACATTAGGGTTATCGTCAACTGCACGTAGAATTGCCTCGTCCATTGCAGGTGTCCTCGTCGTTCTAGTTCTTCCCCAGTCGCGAGTCATAGGCTGGAATGTTCCGTGCTCCCTAAGACGCCGATCAATGGCTTCGAACGTCTTCCTGTCGGGACACCTTCGTTCTGGAAATCTGTCTCGATACAAACGTACCGCGCCACGGCTATTGCCCCGTGCTAATCCATACTTCAAATGGGCATCTGCCAACTCCGCATTTGTAAACAGTAAACATTGCACTGACTGCAAAACCACGTTCATGATGAACACTAACCTATTGATGCTACGTACTGATGTGCTTGATGCTAGCAATGAGACGCATGTCAACACAAGCACCGAAGTCAACATTACCTTCCTTCAATTGGGCCAACTGGCGGTGAATCGAGCTCTAACAAGGAAATTAAGCGTTTCAGGACACATGTCCACGTAACATCTTTTCTTTATTTGTGTGTGAGGAATGTTTCCTGAAAGTTTGGTCGTACCCTTTTGTAACACCCTGTATATGAAACAGCGTATGTTAATGTTTTGTAGGTTTTACTTTGGCAGCAGTCTTTTCAACCATATTAGTATATGACCGCCCTCCCAGATAGCTGAGTGGTTAGCGTTGCTTTCTGTCACGCCAAGGGGCTCGGGTTCGATTCCTGGCTGGGTTGGAGATTTTCTCCGCTCAGGGACTGCGTGTTGTGTTGTCCTCATTATCATTTCATCATCATCAGTGGAAGGCAACGGAAACCACCACTGAATCACTTCCCTAGACGCTCATGCGGTGGATCTCTCTGACGAGGCTTCCCCTGTGACAAGACCTGCAATAAGGCAGAACACAAAGTCAGACAGTATATGACTGAGTTACATAGCGATGTTGGGCATTACAATGACGATCCATACACGTACTCTCAGTATCTGCTTTTTTTAAAAATAGTCGTGGTAAAAAAACAGTATTTAAAGTAAATATTAACTGTCGAAAAATAATACTGTGACTTCATATAAAAAATAGGGTTCCCAGAAAAATTGTTTTTTGAAATTTGTGGTAAGATCTTAAGACGTTCAATGAACTCGAAAGTAAAGTTCTATGTACTGACTTGGCAGAAAATCATAAGAAATTTTGGTCTTATGTCAAAGCGGTAGGTGGATCAAAACAAAATGTCCAGACACTCTGTGACCAAAATGGTACTGAAACAGAAGATGACAGACTAAAGGCCGAAATACTAAATGTCTTTTTCCAAAGCTGTTTCACAGAGGAAGACTGCACTGTAGTTCCTTCTCTAGATTGTCGTACAAATGACAAAATGGTAGATATCGAAATAGACGACAGAGGGATAGAGAAACAATTAAAATCGCTCAAAAGAGGAAAGGCCGCTGGACCTGATGGGATACCAGTTCGATTTTACACAGAGTACGCGAAGGAACTTGCCCCCCTTCTTGCAGCTGTGTACCGTAGTTCTCTAGAAGAGCGTAGCGTTCCAAAGGATTGGAAAAGGGCACAGGTCATCCCCGTTTTCAAGAAGGGACGTTGAACAGATGTGCAGAACTATAGACCCATATCTCTAACGTCAATCAGTTGTAGAATTTTGGAACACGTATTATGTTCGAGTATAATGACTTTTCTGGAGACTAGAAATCTACTCTGTAGGAATCAGCATGGGTTTCGAAAAGAGCGGTTGTGTGAAACCCAGCTCGCGCTATTCGTCCACGAGACTCAGAGGGCTATAGACATGGGGTTCACAGGTAGGTGCCGTGTTTCTTGACTTCCGCAAGGCTTTCGATACAGTTCCCCACAGTCGTTTAATGAACAAAGTAAAAGCATATGGACTATCAGACCAATTGTGTGATTGGATTGAAGAGTTCCTAGATAACAGACCGCAGCATGTTATTCTCAGTGGAGAGAAGTCTTCCGAAGAAAAAGTGATTTCAGGTGTGCCGCAGGGGAGTGTCATAGGACCAGCCGGCCGGAGTGGCCGAGCGGTTCTAGGCGCTACAGTCTGGAACCGCGAGATCGCCACGGTCGCAGGGTCGAATCCTGCCTCGAGCATGGATGTGTGTGATGTCCTTAGGTTAGTTAGGTTTAAGTAGGTATAAGTTCTAGGGGACTGATGACCTCAGAAGTTAAGTCCCATAGTATTCAGAGCGATTTGAACCATTTTTTGTCATAGGACCGTTGCTATTCACAATATACATAAATGACCTTGTGGATGACATCGAAAGTTCACTGATGCTTTTTGCAGATGATGCTGTGGTGTATCGAGAGGTTGTAACAATGGAAAATTGTACTGAAATGCTGGAGGATCTGCAGCGAATTGACGCATGGTGCAGGGAATGGCAATTCAATCTCAATGTAGACAAGTGTAATGTGCTGCGAATTCATAGAAAGATAGAGCCATTATCATTTAGCTACAAAATAGCAGGTCAGCAACTGGAAGCAGTTAATTCCATAAATTATCAGGGAGTACACATTAGTAGTGATTTAAAATGGAATGATCATATAAAGTTGACCGTCGGTAAAGCAGATGCCAGACTGAGATTCATTGGAAGTATCCTAAGGAAATGCAATCCGAAAACATAGGAAGTAGGATACAGTACGCTTGTTCGCCCACTGCTTGAATACTGTTCTGCAGTGTGGGATCCGTACCAGATAGGGTTGATAGAAGAGATAGAGAAGATCCAACGGAGAGCAGCGCGCTTCGTTACAGGATCATTTAGTAATCGCGAAAGCGCTACGGAGATTATAGATAAACTCCAGTGGAAGACTCTGCAGGTGAGACGCTCAGTAGCTCTTGATAAAGTTTCGAGAACATACCTTCACCGAAGAGTTAATGCAGTATATTGCTCCCTCCTACGTATATCTCGCGAGGAGACCATAAGGATAAAATCAGAGAGATTAGAGCCGACACAGAAGCATACCGACAATCTTTCTTTCCACGAACAATACAAGACTGGAATAGAAGGGAGAACCGATAGAGGTACTCAGGGTACCCTCCGAGACACACCGTCAGGTGGCTTGCGGAGTATGGAGGTAGATGTAGATGTAGACCAAACTGCTGAGGCCATCGGTCCCTAAGCTTGCACACTACTTAATCTAACTTATGCTAAGGACAACATACACATCCATGCCCGAGGGAGGACTCTAACCTCCAACGAGGGGAGCGCGTGAACCGTAAAAGGACTCCGTGCGGCTTCCAGAATGAATTTGTCGCTCTGCTGTGGAGTACTGACCGTTCGAGTCTTGGTCAGGCACACATTTTTAATCTGCCAGTAAGTTTAAAAAGGAGAGTTATCATCTTTAAAGATGATGTCTCATGTCACTAACAGGAATCCGAAGCGCTTCTTGGCCTTGACGACATCTGCCAAATGGTATCAGCTCACATCAGCAGCCGTCGGCACATGAGTTGAGTGGAGTAGTACTGTCGACTACGATGGGCATCAGAAGTATCCGTCTTATGAATTAAGAAAATGATTTAGTAGAGACATACAGAGATGATATACTAATTTATAAATGTATAGCAACAGAGTTTTTCTGTGTACTCACTTACGAGGAGATTTCTTCTTTTATATGCTAATGTTATTATGCTGTTGTTATTATTTTCTGAATTGTCATTCTACCATTCAGCGATATAGCAAGCCTGTCAGTGTTCAAATTATGGAGCTTTAGAAATACCTATCATACATAGTTTTTACACAATGTAATTTATTGTACATTCTACAAATTTATACTCATTTCTCTCATTATGTTTTCCCCTTACGGTATACATATGACAATGAGCAGAATGAGCCACCCGCACTAGGGGACTTGTAAGTCGTGATCTCCGTTCAACAAGGAAACGTTGCTATCTCGAGACCTCGGAGGTGTTTCTATCACAGGTATGAATACACGGTTCTCTATGTTTATCTACAACCCAATGACGATGGTGACTGAATATCGACTGACATACTTGACAGCCCCCGGCAAATAAACTATGGCGCAGCCAGACTCTTGTGTTTCAGTTTCAGCTGGACCGGTTGCGAAAAGGACCTCCATTCAGGCCCATACTAACAATAGAGCACCGTAAGGAGCTACGCAGCCAAACTGCCTATGGTTCAAATGGCTCTGAGCACTATGGGACTTAACATCTGTGGTCATCAGTCCCCTAGAACTTAGAACTACTTAGACCTAACTAACCTAAGGACATCACACACATCCATGCCCGAGGCAGGATTCGAACCTGCGACCGTAGCAGTCTCGCGGTTCCGAACTAAACTGCTTATGATTGGAAAAGCAGTCATCTCTTCTGAGACAAATTTTAGCGTTCCATCGAATAATAGACGCCACTGTATCCGTCGGAAAACGTAGAAGAACAAATTATCTGTTTCTACTGCTAGTCCGCAGCTCGTGGACGCGCGATAGCGTTCTCGCTTCCCGCGCCCGGGTTCCCGGGTTGGATTCCCGGCGGGGTCAGGGATTTTCTCTGCCTCTTGATGACTGGGTGTTGTGTGATGTCCTTAGGTTAGTTAGGTTTAAGTAGTTCCAAGTTATAGGGGACTGATGATAATAGATGTTAAGTGGAGGTGGTGATTAGTGTTTAACGTCCCGTCGACAACGAGGTCATTAGAGACGGAGCGCAAGCTCGGGATACGGAAGGATGTGGAAGGAAATCGGCCGTGCCCTTTCAAAGGAACCATCTCGTCATTTGTCTGAAACGATTTAGGGAAATCACGGAAAACCTAAATCAGGATGGCCGGAGACGGGATTGAACCGTCGTCCTCCCGAATGCGAGTCCAGTGTGCTAACCACTGCGTCACCTCGCTCGGTTTAGATGTTAAGTCCCATAGTGCTCAGAGCGATTTTTGTTTCCACTGCTGGACGCTAGACCTGTGTTTGGGTTGGAAGATTACACCCCCGATGCACCCATCTTCATATAATCTATGTTGGTCCATCATGGCCAGTGGACATTGGCTGGTTAAGTAATTGTGAAGACAACCAATTTCTGATATAGTGTTTGTGAAAGTATTAGCATCTTGTGACAGTGGAATTAAGGTCATGGAACAACCAAAATTTCAGTAGTTAAGTGATATTCGTTTATGTCGAATACACTAGCTGACAAGAGTTAGAATATTTGGCAAGTGGTTTTAAAACTCAAATTCGGTACTGAATTGAGCATTACACTAGAAGATGTAACGGGTAATGACAGGGATTTGAACATCTAGCAGCCGGCCGGAGTGGCCGAGCTGTTCTAGGCGCGTCAGTCACGTACCGCGCGACGCTACGGTCGCATGTTCGAATCTTGCCGCGGGCATGGATGTGTGTGATGTCCTTAGGTTAGTTAGGTTTAAGTAGTTCTAAGTTCTAGGGGACTGATGACCTCAGATGTTAAGTCCCATAGTGCTCAGAGCCATTTTTTTTAACATCTAGCACAGATATATGGTTCAAATGGCTCTGACCGCTATAGGTCTTAACTGCTGAGGTCATCAGTCCCCTAGAGCTTAGAACTACTGAAACCTAACTAACCAAAGGACATCACACACATCCATGCCCGCGGCAGGATTCGAACATGCGACCGTAGCGGTCGCGCGGTTCCAGACTGTAGCGCCTAGAACCGCTCGGCCTCTCCGGCCGGCTCTAACACAGATATCTGGGATTTCATAAAGAAGGGAAAATGAAGGGAAGATATAGACAGCAAAAGTACAGCAAGTAACATGTCTTACGTTAATTGGTGCCTCCGTTCTGTATTAATAAATCAAAAAGCTCAGCGGGCTGCGTGATTCAAATTCAACATAATGTTGAATCAACGAACGAGACACTTTTTCCCTGCTTTGCACAAGCGGAACGAAGAAACAGGCAGCAACAGGTAGAATTATCTAAAGTGAGGCAGTTATCAATCCGACGATTGTTTTGAACACCACAGTACTTATTAGGTAGGGTCCAGTTCGAGGTAGTATGTCGTTGCCTTCCTCCAATCTTTGAACTGACTTATCCATCCAGTTCTAGGGAAACCTACGGCTTAACGTGAATTAGAAACAACGGCGCAACTCGGCGTTTTTCACAAAGATAAAACAAGCGGTAAGTAGCACACAAAAACGCTGGGATTGACCAGAGATGGAACCAGAGACCTTTGGATTTGTGATCTGACACTTCGTTATTGAACTACTGAGCCATATAAGCGTTACCGAGTCATTTAATAACCAATCGTATGTGTAACACAGAAATGAGTAGAGGTAATTTAAATTATGAAGACAGATATTGCGTTTCGATCGACAGCGACCACTTCTTAATTTATTTAAGAAATGTTTAAATCGCCTTGGTCACTGACACATATTCAATTTATTCTGTTAAAAAAACGGAACTTCCATCCGGAACACACATTCCGGGAGGCGTGTGGCCATCGCAAGACAACGCCCACGGGAGGACCTCGCACAAGGCCGGCAGTGCAAGGTTCGATACTTTCACGCATTGTGACGTACACTTGACCGACATCGTATAAATAGCGGGCCGATACCAGACAGAAGCACATTTCGGCAGCAGCAGTAGCAGCAGCAGGAAGCAGCATAACCATGAACACCCTGGTACGTACCATTCTTACAGACTCTATTAGCAAATTCCTCGTTAGAGCCCCCTACGTTATCCTCTAACGAATAGCTACTGTTCTCTTACATTTCATCGTTAACGGTACAAGTCTAGTTGGAGCCAACATGAAATGTAACATAAATTTTGTATATTCGCTAAGAAATTCGAAACTGCAAAGAAGGACTTTAATTTTCTTTGAAAATCTTGGAAAATGTATTAAATACATAAAGGAAATTTGCGGGTAAAACTCATATTATAGTACTGCACAGCATTTACTGGTCGTAACCACGTAGTCTGAGACACAATGCAGCTGATTTCAGCTACAGTCTGTTAAGTAAGAGCGTGGTCGGAATGAAACGCAGATTGTAAAAGGTATCACCTTTTTTTTCACAGCCTAGTTGAGGGAACCAACGTCCTTCGTTGAGTGTGCATAAAGCATTACTTTACTTTGAATTCTTGACTAAGTTACACGAGAAGGTACATGATGAGTACAACTTCGTCATATTTTGAGGCTGGGTTTCTCTGTAGCCTCCGCAAAGGTCAGAAAATAAGTCAAACCACAGCGTCTAAAAATATGATGAAACCAATGTACACTCCTGGAAATGGAAAAAAGAACACATTGACACCGGTGTGTCAGACCCACCATACTTGCTCCGGACACTGCGAGAGGTCTGTACAAGCAATGATCACACGCACGGCACAGCGGACACACCAGGAACCGCGGTGTTGGCCGTCGAATGGCGCTAGCTGCGCAGCATTTGTGCACCGCCGCCGTCAGTGTCAGCCAGTTTGCCGTGGCATACGGAGCTCCATCGCAGTCTTTAACACTGGTAGCATGCCGCGACAGCGTGGACGTGAACCGTATGTGCAGTTGACGGACTTTGAGCGAGGGCGTATAGTGGGCATGCGGGAGGCCGGGTGGACGTACCGCCGAATTGCTCAACACGTGGGGCGTGAGGTCTCCACAGTACATCAACGTTGTCGCCAGTGGTCGGCGGAAGGTGCACGTGCCCGTCGACCTGGGACCGGACCGCAGCGACGCACGGATGCACGCCAAGACCGTAGGATCCTACGCAGTGCCGTAGGGGACCGCACCGCCACTTCCCAGCAAATTAGGGACACTGTTGCTCCTGGGGTATCGGCGAGGACCATTCGCAACCGTCTCCATGAAGCTGGGCTACGGTCCCACACACCGTTAGGCCGTCTTCCGCTCACGCCCCAACATCGTGCAGCCCGCCTCCAGTGGTGTCGCGACAGGCGTGAATGGAGGGACGAATGGAGACGTGTCGTCTTCAGCGATGAGAGTCGCATCTGCCTTGGTGCCAATGATGGTCGTATGCGTGTTTGGCGCCGT
Source organism: Schistocerca cancellata (assembly GCF_023864275.1). Lineage (NCBI taxonomy): Eukaryota > Metazoa > Arthropoda > Insecta > Orthoptera > Acrididae > Schistocerca > Schistocerca cancellata. The sequence goes on from NC_064628.1 coordinate 75,457,380, forward strand.
GCAGGTGAGCGCCACAATCAGGACTGCATACGACCGAGGCACACAGGGCCAACACCCGACATCATGGTGTGGGGAGCGATCTCCTACACTGGCCGTACACCAATGGTGATCGTCGAGGGGACACTGAATAGTGCACGGTGCATCCAAACCGTCATCGAACCCATCGTTCTACCATTCCTAGACCGGCAAGGGAACTTGCTGTTCCAACAGGACAATGCACGTCCGCATGTATCCCGTGCCACCCAACGTGCTCTAGAAGGTGTAAGTCAACTACCCTGGCCAGCAAGATCTCCGGATCTGTCCCCCATTGAGCATGTTTGGGACTGGATGAAGCGTCGTCTCACGCGGTCTGCACGTCCAGCACGAACGCTGGTCCAACTGAGGCGCCAGGTGGAAATGGCATGGCAAGCCGTTCCACAGGACTACATCCAGCATCTCTACGATCGTCTCCATGGGAGAATAGCAGCCTGCATTGCTGCGAAAGGTGGATATACACTGTACTAGTGCCGACATTGTGCATGCTCTGTTGCCTGTGTCTATGTGCCTGTGGTTCAGTCAGTGTGATCATGTGATGTATCTGACCCCAGGAATGTGTCAATAAAGTTTCCCCTTCCTGGGACAATGAATTCACGGTGTTCTTATTTCAATTTCCAGGAGTGTAATTTGTCCCAAGTTGTGTAAAACTCTATAACTTGCCTTATAAACGTGGATGACTGAAGAACGTGACTGAAGCGGTAAAGTGGCTCCAAAAGTGGAAAAAAATAATGTTAACCTTTTTTCGGGAACACCTTCCTTAAAATTGCGTCAAGTGCAAGGAAAGCTCATTTTGAGATAGCTGTCAAAAACAGTTTGTCGCATTTGGAGGTCTCTTCGCGGTGAATACGGGAGAAACTTCGTTTCAAACACGTCTCGGGTATGCCAAGCACTTAACGACGCTGCACGTGACAGGATGTGTTATTTATTGTAGTTGAATCTGTCTTTTGTTCATATATGATGTACGTATATGATCTAGGTTGTTGTCAAATACATTTTTCTACTGATTAACCCAACCATGATCATGCCTAAAAGACTGCACACGCTACCAGGATTGTAAAAGGCGAGTAAAACCCATGTAAACTGTTGACGACGTTGTTAGGTACTTCAAACAGGATTGATAGCAGGAAAGTTGGCGATATTCTCGCAGAATATTTGGGTAAGGTTAACGAAACAACATTGAACGTAAGAAGAGCAGCAATTCCACTGAATTTACTTGGGTTTCAGGAAACGTTTCGCTCTGTTGGAATAGGAGAAGTAGTTGTAAGTGTTACCTACTACGCACTTTACCGTGGTTTGTGGAACATTTATTGAACTGCAGACCTTGTAAGTTATGGAAATTAGGGCGAGTACTTATTTTAGTGGCATTCTGTATTTCAGATCGTCCTGAGTGCCATCCTGGCCGTTGCCGTGGCTAAGCCCGGCTACCTGGGCGCCGCCCCCGCAGCAGTCGTCGCCCCCGCCGCGTACGCCGCCCCCGCTGTGGTCGCCGCCCCCGTGCACGCCGGCTACGCCGCCTACGGCCCCGCCCCCGTGGCCGTGCGCTCCGACGGCTACCTGCTGGACACCCCTGCCGTCGCCGCCACCAGGGCCGCCCACCTGACCGCCGTCGCCCAGACTCAGGCCCGTGACGCCGTCGTCAACGGCGCCGCCGCCCTGGCCGCCCACGCCGCCCACGCCTACGCTGCCCACGCTTACGCCGCCCCCGCTGTGGCGTACGCCGCCCCAGCCCATGTCGCCTATGCTGCTCCTGCAGCGTACGCCGCCCCCGGCGCTCTCGCTGCCGCCGCCCACCTCCACGCTAAGGCTGCTCTGCTCGGCTGAAATGTCGTCTGTACAAAAAGTGCTCCTTTTGAAAATAATCTACAAAAAAATTAAATAAATATTTTAAATCACCATATTTTTCAACTTTTTTTCATTTCTGTGACCAGATAGTAATGCATCAGAATCATATTCTAGCTACTTACAAACTGTGTATCTACCTTTGGAAGTGAAAAAGGAAACCATTGTTGGTACCAGCAACAATGAGAACACGTACTTGGTATTCTGTTTAGATCACACCGTCCTACTTATGTGCTGTTAAAGTAATATCAAATAATGTTTTCTGGCTGACAGCTGACACCTGAGTCAGGGAAGTATTGCACATATACAGGGTGTTACAACAAGGTACGGCCAAACTTTCAGGAAACATTCCTCACACTCAAAGAATGAAAATATGTTACGGGGACATGTGTCCGGAAACGCGTACTTTCCATGTTAGAGCTCATTTTATTACTACTCTTCAAATCACATTAATCATGGAATGGAAACACACAGCAACAGAACGTACCAGCGTGACTTCAAACACTTTGTTGCAGGAAATGTTCAAAATGTCCTCCCTTAGCCAGGATACATGCATCCACCCTCCGTCGCATGGAATCCCTGAACAGCCCTGGAGAATGGCGTATTGTATCACAGCCATCCACAATACGAGCACGTAGAGTCTCTACATTTGGTACCGGGGTTGCGTAGACAAGAGCTTTCAAATACCCCCATAAATGAAAGTCGAGAGGGTTGAGGTCAGGAGAGCGTGGAGGCCATGGAATTGATCTGCCTCTACCAATCCATCGGTCACCGAATCTGTTGTTGAGAAGCGTACGAACAATTCGACTGAAATGTGCAGGAGCTCAATCGTGCATGAACCACATGTTGTGTCGTACTTGTAAAGGCATATGTTTTAGCAGCACAGATAGAGTATCCCATATGAAATCATGATAACGTGCTCCATTGAGCGTAGGTGGAAGAACATGGGGCCCAATCAAGACATCACCAACAATGCCTGCCCAAACGTTCACAGAAAATCTGTGTTGATGACGTGATTGCACAATTGCGTGCGGATTCTCGTCAGCCCACACATGTTGATTGTGAAAATTTACAATGTGATCACGTGGGAATGAAGCCTCATCCGTAAAGAGAACATTTGCACTGAAATGAGGTTTGAAGCATTGTTGGATGAACCATTCGCCGAAGTGTACCCGTGGAGGCCAATCAGCTGCTGATAGTGCCTGCACACGCTGTACATGTTACGGTAACAACTGGTTCTCCCGTAGCACTCTCCATACAGTGACGTGGACAACGTTACCTTGTACGGCAGCAACTTCTCTGACGCTGACATTAGGATTATCGTCAGCTGCACGAAGAATTGCCTCGTCCATTGCAGGTGTCCTCGTCGTTCTAGGTCTTCCCCAGTCGCGAGTCATAGGCTGGAATGTACCGTGCCCCCGAAGACGCCGATCAATTGCTTCGAACGTCTTCCTGTCGGGACACCTTCGTTCTGGAAATCTGTCTCGATACAAACGTACCGCGCCACGGTTACTTCCCCGTGATAATCGATACATCAAATGGGCATCTGCCAACTCCGCACTTGTAAACATTGCACTGACTGCAAAACCACGTTCGTGATGAACACTAACCTGTTGATGCTACGTACTGATGTGCTAGATGCTATCAATGAGTCGCATGTCAACACGAGCACCGAAGTCAACATTACCTTCCTCCAATTGGGCCAACTGGCGGTGAATCGAGGAAGTACAGTACATACTGACGAAACTAAAATTAGCTCTAATATGGAAATTAAGTGTTTCCGGACACATGTCCACATAACATCTTTTCTCTATTTGTGTGTGAGGAATGTTTCCTGAAAGTTTGGCCGTACCTTTTTGTAACACCCTGTATACGAAACAGCGTGTGTTAATGTTTTGTAGGTTTTGCTTTGGCAGCAGTCTTTTCTACCGTATTAATATATGACCGCCCTCCCTGATAGCTGAGTGGTTAGCGTGGCTGTCTGTCACGCCAAGGGCATCGGGTTCGATTCTTGGCTAGGTCGGAGATTTTTCTCCGCTCAGGGACTGCGTGTTGTGCTGTATTCATTATCTTTTCATCATTATCAGTGGAAGGCAACGGGAAATCATCACTGAATCACTATCCTAGACGCTCATGCGGTGGATCTCTCTGACGAGGCTTCCCCCATGAGAAGACCTGCCCTAAGGCAGAACACAAAGTCAGTCAGTATATGACTGAGTTACATAGTGATGTTGGGCATTACACTGACGATCCATACAGGTGCTCTCAGTATCTGCTTTTTTAAAAATAGTCGTGGTAAAAAGACAGTCTTTAAATTAAATATTAATCATCGAAAGATAATACTGTGACATCATATACAAATAAGGGTTCCCAAAAAATTTTTTTTTAAATTTGTGGTAAGATCTGAAGGGACCAAAGTGCTGAGGCCATTGGTCCCTACGCTTATACACTACTTAATCTAACTTACGCTAAGGACAACATACACATGCTTGCCCGAGGGAGGACTCCAACGTCCGACGAGGGGAGCGCGCGAACCGTAACAGGACTTCGTGCGGCTTCCAGAAAGAATTTGTCGCTCTGCTGTGGAGTATTGAGCCGGCCGCGGTGGCCGTCCGGTTCTAGGGGCTCCAGTCCGGAGCCGCGCTGCTGCTACGGTCGCAGGTTCGAATACTGCCTCGGGCATGGGTGATTTCCTTAGGTTAGTTAGGTTTAAGTAGTTCTAAGTTGTAGGGGACTGATAACCACAGTAGTTGAGTCCCATAGTGCTCAGAGCCATTTGAACCATTTTTGTGGAGTCCTGGCCAGGCTCACATTTTTAATTTGCCAGTAAGGAGAGTTATCATCTTAAAAGATGATGTCTCATGTCACTAACAGGAATCCGAAGCGCATCTTGGCCTTGACGACATCTGCCAAATGGTATCAGCTCACATCAGCAGCCGTCGGCACATGAGTTGAGTGGAGTAGTACTGTCGACCACGATGGGCATCAAATGTATCCATCTTATGAATTAAGAAAATGATTTAGTGGTGACATGCAGAGATGATATACTAATAAATGTATATCAACACAGTTTTTCTGTGTACTCACTTACGAGGAGATTTCTTCGTTTATATGCTATTGTTATTATGCTGTTGTTATTATTTTCTGACTTGTCATTCTACCATTCAGCGATACAGCAAGCCTGTCAGTGTTCAAATTATGGAGCTTTAGAAGTAACTATCATACATAATTTTTACACAATGTAATTTATTGTACATTCCTCAAATTTATACTCATTTCTCTCGTTATGTTTTCCCCTTACGGTATACATATGACAATGAGCAGACTGAGCCACCCACACTAGGGGACTTGTCAGTCGTGATCTCCGTTCAACAAGGAAACGTTGCTATCTTGAGACTTCGGAGGTGTTTCTATCACAGGTATAAATTCACGGTTGTCTGTGTTTATCTACAATCCAACGACGATGGTGAGTGAATATCGACTGACACACTTAACAGCCCCGGCAAATAAACTATGGCGCAGCCATACTCTCGTGTTTCAATTTCAGCTGTACCGGTTGCGAAAAGGACCTCGATTCAGGCCCACTAACACCGTAAGGAGAACCTACGCAACCAAACTGCTTATGATTGGGAACAGCAGCCATCTCTTCTGAGACAAATTTTAGCCTTCCAGCGAATAATGGACGCCACTATATCCGTTTGGAAAATGTAGAAGAACAAATAATCTGTGTCCATTGCTGGACGCTAGAATTGTGTTTGGGAATGGAAGATTATATCCCCGTCCACCCATCTTCATATTATCTCTGTTGGTCCATCAAGGCCAGTGAATATTGGCTGGTCAAGTAATTGTGAAGACGGCCAATTTCGACATTTCGTTATGGGGCCTGGAGATGGCATAATGAAATGGTGAAACTGGTTGCCTTCACAATTAAATAAAATAAAATCTTAAAAGTACAGGGATTTAGTTGGATTTTACTGACATTGACATCTTCAGATAGATTATTTCGGATTTGCATGTCAAAGTCAGAATGGTTTCTGAAACAAAACCACAGGTGAAATTCTCATCCATTGTTCACTACGCGATAGCGTTGCATGTCCGTGGTGCTCGTATACTCGCCTCGTTAGTGCGTAGACTACATCTGTAGTCAACCAACGAGTTAAATGAGTACTTGACCTGAGCAGTAATGTTCATTGAATAGTAAACAAAACATAGACTTACTTGTTATTTCGTGGAGGTAAATGATAGTAGTACCGAGAAATTCTTTCTTGAGCTGACAATATTGTCGAACAATCCTTCAGCTCAGCACCTACTGTGCAGGATGGCGTCGCTGTCCAAATGACCGAGTGACCAAATGACACATTAGTGCTCATAAGAACTACTTATCTCTAGACCCTGAGGCTCCTGCCTGGACAACACAGCAGAGATCCAACTGCTAAGAAGAGTAGCTGGTACATTCTGTCTGATGGGAGAGTGAATGTAGACATCAGAAAAGAATTTGAAGCAAAAAACTTAAATCAGCATATTAAAGAATACAGAAACAACTGGAAGAATTATGCCACAAGAATGGAAGACGACTTACCAAAATCGGTGATTTACCCAGAGGGTAGGAGAAATTTGTGAAGAATGAGGAAAATCAACAATTTCAGCCAAGAAGGCGTAACAGGAAAATGCCTAATATACGCAGAGAGAAGAAGAGATATCATACTAAAACACTACAGTTTTTTTAGTAACTGTAATTACGTATAAAAATGATTCAAATGGCTCTGAGCACTATGGAATTTAACTTCTGAGGTCATCAGTCCCCTAGAACTTAGAACTACTTAAACCTAAATAACCTAAGGACATCACAAACATCCATGCCCGAGGCAGGATTCGAACCTGCGACCGTAGCGGTCGCGCGGTTCCAGACAGATGCGCCTAGAACCGCTCGGCTACATATTACGCATAAAACTCTGGTTTGATGTAAGAGGACTCCTGAAGGCATTAATCTGTTCGTGTTAAATTAATAAATAAAAGTATAAAGATAATATATATGTTGTGACAGGATCAATGGACAATATTCAGGGATATGACAGGATCGGTCATTTGAAGCAAAACACTTCATGTGGATATATGAACCATTCCCAATGGTTTCCAAGGCAGAATACATTTAATAGACATTGTTGCTTATTTTCTTCACTGTTCAGTACGTTGTCATTGTTTACAACATACCATAGTAGTTTAAACGCAGTCCAGACGAATAATTTGATGTGGACACGCGGTCTATCAAGCCAGGGCACATCGCAAACTGGCGAACCTACACTTAAACGCAATCACGTTGTTGTCCGCAGCTCGTGGTCGTGCGGTAGCGTTCTAGCTTCCCACGCCCAGGTTCCCGGGTTCGATTCCCGGCGGGTCATAGATTTTCTCTGCCTCGTGATGACTGGGTGTTGTGTGATGTCCTGAGGTCAGTTAGGTTTAAGTAGTTCTAGGGGACTGATGACCATAGATGTTAAGTCACATAGTGCTCAGAGCCATTTTTGCAATCACGTTGCACAAAATATTCCGTATTCTCTCGCTCTCTTCCCGCAACCTGCAAGTCCTTGAGAAAAACTGAATAGCACCTTTTTAAAAGAAATTTAATGTAGTTCAGTTTTATACTGCAACAAGGTTTCGCTAGAGGCGGCGGACTTCGTATTGTCCAAGAAACGCGTACTAAAGAAACTTTAAATATGTTCGATCTCAGAAACCATTTGGAACCGAGCATAAAACTGAAATCCCAGGACTAACCGGACAGAGCGGATGAGGTTACATACAGTTGCGGAAAGGGGCCAAAATAAGTTGCTGTCAGTTACACTCAACATGTAAATTTTATAAGTTAAAACATGCAGTAACATAAGCAAGAATTAAATCTCTCAAGGTTTTAACAAAAAAACTACTTTGATTTAAATCAGCTGAAAGCCACATACGAAAATGTAGGGCCCAAGGCCTAAGCAAGGACCTGAGATTCAGGAGTTCTTCTGGAAGTTTCACTTCTTTCAAAAAATTTTTTTTCTTCAATAAAAATAGGGTAAGGCCACACATTAAGCAAGCACAGTGTTAGGGCTTAAGGCCAAAACAAAGATTTTCAGTGTTAATTGTAAATAGGCTGAAATTTGGCTGAAGGCTGCATATCAACCAAACAATTTAACGGTTTAAAGCCTAAGAAGAAGGGCTTTCAATGTAACAGGCTGAGGGCCTTAGCTTAAAACATTTCATGAAAACTAGGCTGAAGGCCTCATAAAGAATAACAACGTTATGACTTAAGGGAAGACCATGATTTTAAGTTTTTAATTCGAGAGAGATTAAACTCGGCTGAAGGCCACATACTAAAGAATACCAATCTTATAACCTAAGGGCAAGACCAAAATTTTGAAATTATAATTTTAAAAAAGATTAAAACTCGGCTTAAAGCCACATACCATGTCAAAAAAATTTTACTGCTTAAGGTCTAGGAAGAAGAGCTTTCAATTGGAAATGCTGAGGGCCTTAGCTTCAAACATTTCATGAAAACTAGGCTGAAGGCCTCATACACAATGGTATGATTTAATGGCAAGAGCAAGTTTTTAAATTTTCAGCTTAAGAGAGTTTAAAACTCGGCTGAAGGACACACACCATGGAGAATACAATTTCACGGCTTAAGGCGTAAAGAGAAAAAATACTCACAATTTTAATAAGCTAAAACTCGGCTGAAGGCCACACACTCTACTTAAGACTAAAAGGAAATCACTCTGTATAACACAAGGAGCCGCGCTCGGGAAGTTCCAAGGGTCGGCCTGGGAAGTAACACTAACGCACGTTTAGGTGAGACAGGCAACCAGACAGAAAATCTCTTAACCGGAAGGCAACCCAACTGAAGGCCAGCCTACAAAGAAACCAACCAAATCAGTTCTGCTCTACTCGACGACCAAATGGTCAACAAGACGTCAATAGCTCAACGTTCTGGATACTGGTGCCGAATCAAGCTAAGTCAGAATAAACACCCAAAACTGTGTAGTGGGAGTCTCCCATCCACCAGTGTCAGCCCAGTTTGCAGGTGAATATAAGTTTAATTTACTGATTTGTTTATGTATTTTTGTAATATTTGTAATTGCTGTGAATTATCTAAAGTTTGTATTTATTTTTTATGTTTCATGTACGGAGAGGGCGGCGCAACGAACGGAGACAGTATCTTCGCTGCCGGGACCAGAGAGAAAATTGCTGGCCACTATACGTCGCGGGTCGACAGCCAAAGAGCAACAGAAGATCCTGAAACCGAGTTGTGGCGTCGTGCTTCTAAAAATTAAAAAATTGAGAATTTGTAATGTTTGTATAACAATGACGTCATAGAAAGTTTAATCATGTTGTAAATGTTTAGTCCTGTCTTGTCAAGGCTCAGGTTCACGTCTATATGTAGGAAGATAATAAACTAGTGGATGCTACAAAAGTTTTAGTACGTGTTCCGAGAATTTATTTATGAAGAATTATGTTAATGAATTAATGGTATATTTGACAAGATTATTACTTTTTGACAACGTTCATCGCAAGTTTGAATATCGAAAGTTTATTCAATGTGGTCCTAATATTTATTAAATCAGATAACGTGCATTAATATAATTTCTGAGGAGAAACAAACGACATCTAAATTGAAAAAGTTTGCGCAAACCAAATGGACTGAGTGACGTAATTCTGCGCATACGACTCAAATGATGTGTTACAGTTTCGTTCAAGAACCATTCTGAGACAATTTAAAAAGAATATAAACAATTTTGAAGTGTGTTGCAACTGACGTAGGTGACGAAGTCTACACATGGTGATATGTCAAAAGAAAATCATTTATAAAAAACTTACGTCGTTACACTACAACTACCAACACACCTCAGCTGTCAAACTACATGCCGTGCTGGACAGCAACACGACGAGGAAAATACGCTACCCAAAACTACATCAACGCCCAGGGCAGGGAACCAGAACGTTAACGGCCACAAGGCAGAAGATACCGCTGGTGCATTTCACTAACGAAGCAGTGAATTAAACCCCATCCAAGAAAACGGCAGCAATTCTAGCCGACTTCAATGCACACACATTGTTGCTCGCGGGAATCTCGCAGAATGCAACAACCAGGCTCAAACGAAGAGAAGTGATAGCGGTTGGGGCTTGACAGTAGGCTAAGTGTACACTCAACTTTAGATTCCAAGATCGGTGGGCGACGAACTTCGTAACCCTCGCAAGAAGCGTCTCACAACTCCTACCTTGCGTGCACGCCGCCAGCGGCTCCGGCCCGACTCGACGGGACGGGAACCCCCTCGCTGCTCTAAGCCAACCGACCGACTCCCCAACGGCCGGAAACGGTCAAAAGATCAAATGCACGTCGGCGGTGAGATGACCAACCGAACTACCAACCAACGGTCGTTGCCGCTCCAGTCTCCTTCAGTCGGACAGTACATGTGTGTCGCCAGCGGTCGGCAAGTACTGGCTGTCCGCACCTCACTGGCGCTCTGTCCCCGACGTTCCTTCGTCCCCGACTGCTGCTCCGTGGCCAGTTGCACTGCTGGTCCGTCTCCAACTGACCTCCCGACACACGACGACCCGGAAATACTAACTGTCGCTCCATAGATGGTATGACATTGCACTACCGATACGTGCTGCTGCTGCTGCCACTCATGGGCAAGTAAGGCAGAAAGTTAGTGACGTCAGTAAACGGAATAAGAAAATGAGGAGGCAGTATCGTAATCGAAGACGACAAACAATAAGTGGCATGAACACGAGCCGTGCACGGCTCAAAAACCCTATTCAGTTTTTTGCTTCAAATGATCTTGCCTGTCATATCTCTGAATATTGACCATTTCTCCCGAGACAGCCTTTATACATGGACTATCGTGTATGTTAAAATTATTATTAGTTATACATACAGTTAATTTCAGTATTTTATCCACCCTAAGTAATTGAAACTATCATAAAGGCTACCAACACACCAACAAACGCAATTATAAATGCCACAGACATGTAAGAAGACATAATAGTTCACCCAACAAGAACACTCACGAAAGAAGGAAACAGAGGAGCAACGACACAAGAAGATGACGACTAGAACAAATCAAATAACGGTACAAGAATATAGAACTGAACTCAGATGGAGAGGCGCCCAGTCAAGAAAGCGAACTGCAAGCTATATCACTGTGCCAAGAGTGCTGAGATGGGAGTGACACCTCAAGTCGCCTTGTGGTCTGCTCCCTGCGATCTCGTCCACGAGATCCAGTTACCTTGGAGGGGAGCAGCGAGCTAGCTTGCAATCCGAACCATGATTGTGGTGGGGAGTAGCGAGGTAGAGAGCTATTTTGTTATCTGATTCCTGAGAGTGGTGGGGAGCAGTGAGCTAGTGAGATGTCCTAGGGTCCGATTGTTGACAGCTTTTATGATCGCTGGCAAAATATTCCGAGTGCAGTGCTAAGTCAAAAGAGAAGAAGTAATAACTCACTCAAAAGTATGTAAACGTTTATTGAACTTCTGACATTTCAGATATTCTTTTGAACTCAAGAGTGGAAACATGATGCTGGAAGTGTTTTCCGCTTTAATGTATTGTACTGAAGCACTTCTGCCTCGTTTTACCTGGTAGCTGCACAGTCAACGTGCCAGACTCTGAAACAAACGGGCCCAGGTTCGAATAGCAACAGGGTCGAAGACTTCTTTTTCACTCAGAGACGGAATAAAGTGTTTTGTTTACTTTCATATCGTCATAATTAGAATTACTACTGAGTTGGCTGAATAGGTATTGCCCGCCAGCCAATAAATCGAAAAAAAAAACGGAGTTTTCTCTATTTTCTGTTTTCATGGAAGAGAAAAGCTCTGTGTACAAGAAGGATATGCAAATCCACATGTGCACATGGCGCTCACATTTTTTGTAGCTTGGGAAACGTTTTCTTAAGGAAGAGGGGTAGCTGCCAAGAGTAGAGTTTTCATCCCGCTCATAATAGCCACCGGCCCTGCCATTCATTTTTTCCAAATCATCCATCATCCACCGCTTAGAAAGATCTGGTAATTTGAATCCGAGGAGCAGACTGCTCATCTCTAGTTTTTGTTGTTGTGCAGTGTGCTCAGAATACAGCAGCTGCATGTGTTTATGATGATCAAGGAATGCACAAGGGAAATTTACCTGGTACATGGCAGTAAATGGAAGACCCACAAGGGTAGCCAAAAGCGCTAACGCGCTGCTTCCTGGATTCGGGTAGCCGTGCCGTTCCGGTATAGAATCCGCCCGGCGGATTAATGACGACGGACGGTGTGCCAGCCAACTTGGATGTTGTTTTTAGGCGGCTTCCCACGTCCTGCTACGTGAATACCGGGCTGGTCTCCACGTTCCGCCTGAGTTACACGCGTCGCAGACATTTGAAAACACGTTCGCACTATTTCACGTTTTCCACTAGATGCAGAAAGCTGGGGTACACTGATTCCATCCCGGGGGGACGGGGGGGGGGGGGGGTGGCGGTAGGAAGAGCACCCGGCCACCCCTACAACAAAACTGGCCAAATCCGTTCTAAGCACGCTGACCCTGCGATCGCTGTGGGACTATGGCGCTATGGCGTAAACGAAAGAAAGAAAGAAATGGCAGTAAATGGAAATATTAGATGAAGAGGAATGCCACTATGGAATCATCGATGTGAATAGACATAAAATGAATGATGAAGGACATGAACATTATCTGCCACTGAAACACGACCATGACGACAAAAACCCAGGTAAGGACCCTTTTCTTCGTAAAGTTCAGTTTCGCAACAAATAACTATCTTTTTACTATCCATGTAGGCACTAACGTGAATTAAAATCAGTGAAGTGGATCCGTGTGTTACTTGACTATTTGTAAAATCCACTTTCATACAACATTTGGCACTGAATGAAACAGAGCATACTGTTTTGGCATTGCCGTAAACTGATAGAATCAAAAACTTCACAGTATTCCTTGTACAATTAATTATCTTACTTCATTAATAATTAGTAGTTTAGTTGTATGTGAAAAAGTGTGAGTGCTGAAGTTAAGCCACTGTTTAAGAAGGGAGATAAAGAAATAGCATCAAATTTCCGTCCAGTTTCACTGTTGCCAGCATTCTCAAAAATTTTCGAAAAAGTAATGTACAGTCGTCTTTATAACCATCTTATCTCAAATAACATACTGTCAAAGTCACAGTTTGGATTTCTAAAAGGTTCTGATATTGAGAAGGCTATCTACACTTACAGTGAAAATGTACTTAATTCATTAGACAAAAAATTGCAGGCAACTGGAATATTTTGTGATCTGTCAAAGGCATTTGACAGTGTAAATCACAATATCCTTTTAAGTAAACTAAAATATTATAGTGTAACAGGAAATGCTGCAAAATGGTTCAAATCTTATATCTCTGGCAGGAAGCAAAGGGTGTTATTAGGAAAGAGACATGTATCAAGCTATCAGGCATCAACCAACTGGGAACTAATTACATGTGGGGTCTCACAAGGTTCCATTTTGGGGCCCTTACTTTTTCTTGTGTATATCAATGACCTTTCATCAGTAACATTACCAGATGCCAAGTTTGTTTTGTTTGCTGATGATACAAACATTGCAATAAATAGCAAATCAAGTGTAGTCTTAGAAAGATCAGCCAATAAAATATTTGTGGACATTAATCACTGGTTCCTAGCCAATTCTTTGTCACTAAACTTTGAAAAAACACACTACATGCAGTTCAGAACTTGTAAGAGTATATGTCTAACATACAATGACAAGAAGATAGAAGAAGTGGACAGTGTTAAATTCTTGGGATTACAGCTTGATAATAAATTCAACTGGGAGGAGCACACCACAAAACTGCTGAAGCGTCTTAACAAATCTCTGTTTGCAATGCGAATTTTGTCAGACATAGGGGATATAAAAATGAAAAATCTGGCATACTATGCTTACTTTCATTCCATAATGTCATATGGGATTATTTTTTGGGGTATTTCATCAAGCCAAGCTAAAGTTTTCTGGGCACAAAAACGTGCAGTAAGAATTATATGTGGTGTGAACTCAAGAACATCCTGCAGAAGCCTGTTTAGGGAACTAGGGATACTAACTACAGCTTCCCAATATATTTATTCCTTAATGAAATTTGTCATTAAAAATATATCACTTTTTCAAACCAAGAGCTCAATTCATGGAATCAATACTAGAAATAAGAATAATCTTCACAACGATTTAAAGTCACTTAGTCTTGCACAAAAAGGTGTGCATTATTCAGGAACACACATTTTCAATAACTTGCCAGCAGCCATAAAAAGCTTAACAACCAATGAAATTCAGTTTAAGAGAAGCCTAAAGGATTTATTGGTGGCCAACTCCTTGTACTCCATTGATGAATTTCTTAGTAAAACCAACTGATTTGTATATAAGTACAACATAACTTCTGCACAATTTCAGTGCAGTAATGTGTTCACTGAAAATTTGTGTGTGTGTGTGTGTGTGTGTGTGTGTGTGTGTGTGTGTGTGTGTAAGTGTGTAAGTATAATCTAACTTCTGCACCATTTCAGTGCAGTAATGTGTTCATTGTAAATAAGTATTGCAGTAGTTGTATTAATGTCTATTACCTTATAAATAAATAAAAAACTTTTTTATTTTAAATTCAGTGCATTAGTATTTGTAAAATGACTCTTAGTGTTCATTAAAAATGACGATCATTCCACTTGGGACCTGTGGAATGGTACATTAGCTTATTTGTTTTAGTTGTAAATATTTGCCATGTATTGTTGTTTTTCTGACATGTTCCACATCCTGGAGGACCTCCTCACTGCTGATCAATTGGAATGAAAGTAAATCTAATCTAATCTAATGTAATTTTTGTGTGTACTATAAGTGTAAGTTACTGTGTAATCCAAAGCGACATAAGCAATATCGTTTGGAGACTTTCGTCAGCAGTCCAGTGCTGTCAAAGTTCTATTTATTACTGATTTCAAAACTGCAGGTTGATGCGCAAGAAACAGTAATTTCCCGTGTACTTGGAATTTAGTTATTGCTCGGCTTTCGGTAGTCCGATGGCAACGTTCACGTTTTTGCACAAAACGGTATTACTAAATTATGAAATCCCACAAACCGCATTATAGGGCTTACGAAAACTTTATTGATTGGCGACTCCATGTTGTCTTGTGCACTACGACCAGATAACAGGTATACTTGAAAAAAGAGACAGCATTGGTCGTATATTTTTTACTATCGCAAAATCGATTTTCTGTCACTGAGTGACCATCTTCAGTGCTATATTGTATAACTTAAATTAGGATGCACTGTTGTCACTAAGCTTACGACAATCACATAGACTATGTGATTGCCGTAAGCTTAGTGACAACAGTGCATCCTAATTTAAGTTATACAATATAGCACTGAAGATGGTCACTCAGTGACAGAAAATCGATTTTGCCATAGTAAAAAATATACGACCAATGCTGTCTCTTTTTTCAAGTATACCTTACGAGAACTTCCTTCGAAGATTATCTAGGAGGAAACAGGAGGCGAGGGACGAAAAGAGTTCAGATTCTGAATGATGAGATGGACGGCAGCACATGCTGCAGCACTAAGAAAGATGGAATGGGTCGCAGGAAACGGAGACGCAAAGGTCGTGCTAACATAGCAGAAAACTGATGATGATGATTGGCTGTTATGTATGAGTACATTGAAGACGTCACATTTCACACCTTTGGGAAAACTACAGCTAGTTGAGCAACTTTTCGTAACGTTTCACGAAAAAAGTGCATTTGCTACCTATACGGCAGCCTAAGGCAAAAATTCCATGTGCCAAACAGACGTAATAGCAGTTTTACACTGAAGAGCCAAAGAAAGTGGTACACTTGCCTAGAATCGTGTAGGGTCCTGTGAGCACGCAGAAGTCGGCACCACGACGTGGCGTGGACTCGAATAATGTCGCAAGTAGTCTGGAGGGAACTGACACCACAAATTCTGCAGAGCTGTCCATAAATCCATAAGAGTACGAGGGGGTGGAGATCTCCTCTGTACAGCACTTGCAAGGCATCCGAGATATGCTCAATAATGTTCATGTCTGGGGAGTCTGGTGGCCAGCGGTAGAGTTTAAACTCAGAACAGTGTTCCTGGAGCCGCTCTGTATCACTTCTTGACGTGTGGTGTGCCGCATTGTCCTGCTGGAAACGCCCAAGTCCGTCGGAATGCATAATGGACATGAATGGATGCAGGTGATCAGACTGAATGCTGACGTATGTGTTACCGGTCAGAGTCGTATCTAGACGTATCAGGGGTCCATATTACTCAAACAGCACACACCCCACACCATTACAGAACCTCCAATAGCTTGAACAGTCACCTGCTGAGTTGCAGGGTCCATGCATTCATGAGGTTGTCTCTATACCCGTACACGTCCATCCACTCGATACAATTTAAACGAGATCCGTCTGACCAGGCGACGTGTTTCCAGTCATCAACAGTCCAATTTCGGCATTGACGGACCCAGGCGAGGCGTAAAGCTTTGTGTCATGCAGTCACGAGTGGGGCTCCGTCTCTGAAAGCCCATAATGATGGTGTTTCGTTGAATGGTTCGCACGCTGACACTTGTTGATGGTCCAACATTGAAATCTGCAGCAATTTGCGGAAGGGTTGCACTTTTGCCATGTTGAACGATTCTCTTGAGTCGTCGTTAGTCCCGTTCTTGCAGGATCTTCAAAAATGGTTCAAATGGCTCTGAGCACTATGGGACTTAACATCTATGGTCATCAGTCCCCTAGAACTTAGAACTACTTAAACCTAACTAACCTAAGAACAGCACACAAGACCCAGTCATCACGAGGCAGAGAAAATCCCTCTCTTGCAGGATCTTTTTTCGGGGGCAGCGATGTCGGATTTACTGTTTTACCGGATTCCTGATATTTACGATACACTCGTGAATTGGTCCCATCTTTTATTTAGCTGGGAGTATTGGCGCTCGCTGTATTGCAGTAGTTCGAGTAACGAAGATTTTTGTGAGGTAAGTGATTCATGAAAGGTATAGGTTATTGTTAGTCAGGGCCATTTTTTGTAAGGATTATTGAAAGTCAGATTGCGTTGCGCTAAAAATATTGTGTGTTAGTTTAGTGTTGGTCAGAAAAAGTAAAGAGCGAAATGTCTGAGTACGTTTAGTTCTGCTCAGCTGTTTGAAAATCAAATAACGTAAGGTGTTTATCAGCACAGTCATTCATAAATTTTTCTAAGGGGATGTTTTAACGCGTCTTGACAATCCTCAGACAGCGGTTCCCCAACTTCTCTGTCGCCCAACCTTGTGACTGACAGTTAGGAGTGATGGGCAACAGTGCCATTTCTTTTCATAGCTAGACCCCTAAGGTTATCATCAACAGCACTCTGACAGTACAGCGGCACGTCGTCACATTTCAGCAAAATAATACCCGCCCGCACACAGTTTACATGTACATCAGAACTACTGATTTCCATCCCGTTCGTATAACGCCTTCCTGGTGTGCCTTTTTTTGTCTTAGGGTGTGTATACTCTCTATCTCCATGTCTCATGAATTGAGCATAGAATCAAACAATACGCATAACTAACGATTATCAAGCGGATTTCAGACCAAAGAAATTTGCCCAGAATACAGTTTACCTCTGAAACTAATTCTCAGCCAACAAAAACACTGTGATAAGCAGGTAGTTTCTACCTCTGTAGATTTTAAAATGTGTAAGATTCCATAGACTATGGGCATCTTTTCCAAATTCTGGAAGAACAAGATCTGTACCACTCTAAATGGCACAGAATCTAAGAAAAAATTTATTGGTTTTTGTTTTACAATTTTTTAAAATATTGACAATATTTTCTCTAAACTTCTGCATATTTTCTTCTATAACTTCTTTATTATATAATATTTTTACAATTTTGTTATAAAAATAAAGGAAATGAAATAAACAATACTGGGAATATTTTTGATTCATTTACTGTCCGTAGTTTTTGAGAAAATGTTCCTTAAACATGAACATCT
Organism: Schistocerca cancellata; assembly: GCF_023864275.1. Classification (NCBI taxonomy): domain Eukaryota; kingdom Metazoa; phylum Arthropoda; class Insecta; order Orthoptera; family Acrididae; genus Schistocerca; species Schistocerca cancellata. The sequence continues at coordinate 75,475,245 of NC_064628.1, forward strand.
GAAACTTACGGGAAATGGCTTCAAAGGTTTTTTAATACATTCCCGCTCCAAATGATGGTTCATCAGAATCCTACATCTACATCTATATCTACATACATACTCCGCAATCCACCATACGGTGCGTGGCGGAGGGTACCTCGTACCACAACTAGCATCTTCTCTCCCTGTTCCACTCCCAAACAGAACGAGGGAAAAATGACTACCTATATGCCTCTCTACGAGCCCTAATCTCTCTTATTTTATCTTTGTGCTCTTTCCGCGAAATGTAAGTTGGCGGCAGTAAAATTGTACTGCAGTCAGCCTCGAATGCTGGTTCTCTAAGTTTCCTCAGTAGCGATTCACGAAAATAACGCCTCCTTTCCTCTAGAGACTCCCACTCGAGTTCCTGAAGCATTTCCGTAACACTCGTGTGATGATCAAACCTGCCAGTAACAAATCTAGCTGCCCGCCTCTGAATTGCTTCTATGCCCTCCCTCAATCTGACCTGATAGGGATCCCAAACGCTCGAGCAGTACTCAAGAATAGGTCGTATTAGTGTTTTATAAGCGGTCTCCTTCACAAATGAACCACATCTTCCCAAAATTCTACCAACGAATCGAAGACGACAATCCGCCTTCCCCACAACTGCTAGTATATGCTTGTCGCACTTCATATCGCTCTGCAATGTTACGCCCAAATATTTAATGGACCTGACTGTGTCATGCGCTACACTACTAATGGAGTATTCAAACGTTACAGGATTCTTTTTCCTATTCATCTGCATTAACTTACAGTTACCTATATTTAGAATTAGCTGCCGTTCTTTACACCAATCACAAATCCTGTCAAAGTTATCTTGTATCCTCCTACAGTCACTCAACGACGACACCTTCCCGTACACCACAGCATCATAAACAAAACAGCCGCACATTTCTATCCACCCTATCCGAAAGATCATTTGTGTAGATAGAAAACAACAGCGGACCTACCACACTTCCCTGGAGCACTCCAGATGATACCCTCACCTCCGATGAGCACTCACCATCGAGGACAACGTACTGGGTTCTATTACTTAAGAAGTCATCGAGCCACTCATATTTGGGAATCAATCCCATATGCTCGTACCTTAGTTAGGAGTCTGCAGTGGGGCACCGAGTCCAACGCTTTCCGGAAGTCAAGGAATATGGCATCCGTCTGATACCCTTCATCCATGGTTCGCAAGATATCATGTGAAAAAAGGGCGAGTTGCGTTTCGCAGGAGCGATGCTTTCTAAAGCCGTGCTGATGCATGGACAGCAACTTCTCTGTCTCAAGGAAATTCATGATAGTCGAACTGAGAATATGTTCGAGAATCCTGCAACAAACCGATGTTAAGGATATTGGTCTGTAATTTTGAGGACCCGTCCTTCTACCCTTGTACCCTTCAGATGTCACCTGCGCTTTTTTTCAGTCGGTCGGGACTTTACGTTGGGCAAGAGATTCGCGATAAATGCAAGCTAAGTAAGGAGCCAATGCAGTAGAGTACTCTCTGTAAAACCGAATTGGAATCCCATCAGGACCTGGCAATTTATTTATTTTCAACCCATTCAGCTGCTTCAAAACCTCCATACGGGAATCGGTATGAGACTCAAACGACGGTATGATTGTACGATCCTCCTGCGTGAAAGATTTTCCAAATGGTAAATTTAAAATTTCAGCTTTCGTTTTGCTGTCTTCCATTGCCAGGCCAGACTGATCAGTGAGTGACTGGATGGAAGCCTTCGACCCGCTTACTGATTTTACGTAAGACCAGAATTTTCTTGGGTTTTCAGCAAGACCTTTTGCTAAGGTATGACGGTGGTAGTGGTTGAATGCTTCGCGCATCGCTCTTTTTACAACAGCACGAATCTCAACTAACTTTTACCTGTCCTCATTCTCCCGATCTTTCCTGTACCGCGAGTGCAACTGCCTTTGCCTCCTGAACATTCTCCGAGTAGCGCTGTTAAACCACGGTGGGTCTTTTCCGTCCGTAACCCACTTTTTCGGCACGTACTTGTCCAATGCATGATTTACAACGTGTTCAAAATTTGCCCATAATTCTTCCACGTCCATCGTACCGGAAGTAAATGAAATCGATTCATTTAGTAAGTGGGATGCTAACAACTGCTTATCTGATCTTTCTAGTAAGAACGCTCTCCTAGCCTTTTTGACCGACTTTTTAACTTTCGTAACCATAGTCGTAATGACAACATAATGATCACTATTCTCTGTCTCAACACTGTCGATGAGGTCTGGTCTGTTCGTGGCTTGTTGTTGTTGTTGTGGTCTTCAGTCCTGAGACTGGTTTGATGCAGCTCTCCATGCTACTCTATCCTGTGCAAGCTTCTTCATCTCCCAGTATCTACTGCAACCTACATCCTTCTGAATCTGCTTAGTGTATTCATCTCTTGGTCTCCCTCTACGATTTTTACCCTCCACACTGCCCTCCAATGCTAAATTTGTGATCCCTTGATGCCTCAAAACATGTCCTACCAACCGATCCAGATTTAAAATATTTCCATTACGCGTTGGCTGTCGATTTAGCTCTCAAGAAAGTTTTCGGATAATGTGTTCAAAAGTAATTCACACGACGGCTTGTCTGTACCACCTGTAATGAATCCATAGACATCCCAGTCTATACTAGGTTGAAGTCGCCTCCGACTAATATAGCATGATCCGGATACTTCTGCGATATAGAATGTAGACTCCCTTTGAATGACTCTAGAACTGTCAGGGTGGAACCTAATGGCCGGTAATAACACCCCACAATTAACTTTATATCCTCTAGCCCTGTTAAACGTGTCCAGATAACTTCACAATCACACTCTACTTCGACCTCAGTAGACACAATATTTTTGTCAACTCGTTTTTCTTCTTTTTCAAGTGTTAGTTTTCTTTTCACAAGTCTGATCTTCTCTTTTGCTGCATGTTGTAGACTTCTGTCTCTTCTTGCTGCTTCTCTGAATCTTTCTGCATCAATTAGGCGCATTGTGGAAATGATACTGTGCCCTGGTTGGAAACCTAAACCTTTCAGCACATTACATTTTATAAAGTTCCCAGCACTGGATGTTGAAACTGCATCATACACCCAAAAGTGTAATGTTTTTATCTGTACAAACACTGTTTTTGGAAACCTAATCCTAATTAAATTGTTCACACTTTGATTGGGATTTTGTGTTTTCCCATGTAGGCACTTTTCCAATAAATTGGTTGTGACGAATCTCTGAATTTGGGCCTAATTACATAAATCACAGCATTTGGCAAACTGTTTTTATGGTCATATTACTTTCTTATTGGTACTTACACCGTAAGTCATCATCTGTGGGACATAGTGCATGTTGTGGGTGCTCATTTGCTGATGTAGTATGAAAAAATATGGCCCATACTGCTTTCCTCATATGTTCAGGGCTTCCTGTATTTTGCCTTATTGCACAACCATAATACCTGTGCAATCTGTCAATTGTTTCATCTGTCAATCTCCCTCTTCCTCCAAGGGTCTTAACATCATTAAGCTTCTTGGATCGTAATGTCTGCTTCAATTTGTGCAAGCTAGCCACGTAAACTTCTACACATGTCCAATGCATTCATGTTTTTAAATGTGAATTTCATTGCCATTACGTTTGAGTTCCTCTACAGTTTTATATCCCTTAGAATCACCAATCCCTTGATAGTATATCGTACATTATACCACTCCTTCCATTTGGAAACAATTCTTTTCACTCCCTCTACTTCCATTGCTCGACATGAGTCATGAAAATTTGCTTCACAAGCTTCACTAAGTTCCTTCTTGATATTGCCCTTACGTCTACATGTTTGGAAATTACAGAAACATCTTGGCAGCTGTCTCCACTCGTAGCTGTCACGACTCCATTTAGAGATTTATGACGTCTATGTTGCCATGGTCCATCTAAAGCAACAGCTAAATCTCTACAATTTCCATTATCAGTACAGCCTCCTCAACTGCTTTCATCATTGTTGCTTGTGCAACACCTTCAGCAGAAGACACCATGTATTTATTATAAAACCAAACTTGGTTGGTGGTTTTCGCAAGTTCATAATTCCACATAACATTGTTCCTGCAGCACTGCCCTTTCCTGTGCAATGCAGGCCGTACACTAGCCTAATATTTATGTCATACACCTTCTTTCCACTATTATCACTACGAGGAATACTATTAGAATTGTAAAACGAAACCTCTCTAGCGCAGTTGTCACACTTCAATAACATTTTACATTCCAAACCAATGTGTGAATTTATATTCAATTTGGGCCTTCTTCTTTGCAAGCTTGGCATAATACACTGTTATTGTGGTCTTCAGGCCAGAGACTTGTTTGATGCAGCTCTCCATACTACTCTACCCTGTGCAAGCTTCCTCATCTCTCAGTACCTACTCCAACCTACATCCTTCTGAATCTGCTTAGTGTATTCATCTCTTGGTCTCCCTCTACGATTTTTACCCTCCATGCTGCCCTCCAATACCAAATTGTTGATCTCTTGATGCCTCAGAACATGTCCTACCAATCGATCCCTTCTTCTAGTCAAGTTGTGCCACAAATTTCTCTTCTCCCCAATTCTATTCAATACATCCTTATTAGTTATGTGATCTACCCATCTAATCTTCAGCATCCTTCTGTAGCACCACATTCCGAAAGCCTCTATTCTCTTCTTGTCTCAACGAATTATCGTGCACGTTTCAACTCCATACTTGGGTACACTCCATACGAAAACTTTCTGAAACGACTTCCTGACTATTAAATCTATACTCGATGTTAACAAATTTCTCTTCTTCAGAAACGCTTTCTTTGCCATTGCTAGTCTACATTTTATACTCTCTCTACTTCGACCATCATAGTTATTTTGTTCCCCATATAGCAAAACTCATTTAATACTTTTGCGTCTCATTTCCTAATCTAATTAACTCACCAACACCCGATTTATTCTGACTACATTCCATTATCCTCGTTTTGCTTTTGTTGATGTTCATCTTATATCCACGTTTCAAGACACTGCCCATTCCGTTCAACTGCTCTTCCAGGTCCTTTGCTGTCTCTGACAGAATTACAATGTCATCAGCGAACCTCAGAGTTTATATTTCTTCTCCATGGATTTGAATTCCTACTCCGAATTTTTCTTTTGTTTCCTTTACTGCTTGCTCCAAATACAGATTGAATAACATCGGGGATAAGCTACAACCCTGACTCACTCCCTTCCCAACCACTGCTTCCCTTTCATGCCCCTCGTCTCTTATAACTGCCATCTGGTTTCTGTACAAATTGTAAATAGGCCTGTATTTTACCCCTGCCACCTTCAGGATTTCAAAGAGCATATTCCAGTTAATATTGTCAAACGCTTTCTCTAAGTTTACAAATGCTAGAAACGTAGGCTTTCCTTTCCTTAATCTATCTTCTAAGATAAGTGATATGGTCAGTGTTGCCTCACGTGTTCCAACATTTCTAGGGAACCCAAACTGATCTTCCCCGAGGTCGGCTTCTACCAGTTTCTACATTCATCTCTAAGGAATTGGTGTTACAATTTTGCAGCTAGAATTTTGCAGCTGTGACTTATTAAACTGATAGTTCGGTAATTTTTCACATTTGTCAACATCTGCTTTCTTTGGGATTGGAATTATTATATTCTTCTTGAAGTATGAGGGTATTTCGCCTGTTTCATACATCTTGCTCACCAGATGATATAGTTTTGTCACAGTGGCTCTCCCAAGGCTATCAGTAGCTCTAATAGAATGTTGTCTACTCCCTGGACACAGATCGTTTAGTGCTCTGTCAAACTCTTCACGCAGTATCATATCTCCCATTTCATCTTCATCTACATCCTCTTCCATTTCCATAATATTGTCCTCAAGTACATCGCACCTTGTAGAGACCCTCTATATACTACTTCCACCTTTCTGATTTCACTTCTTTGCTTAGAACTGGGTTTCCATCTGAGCATTAGATATTCATAAATGTGGTTCTCTGTTCTCCAAAGTTCTCTTTCATTTTCCTGTAGGCTGTATCTATGTTACCCCTAGTGTGAGATGCCTCTACATCCTTACATTTGACCTCTAGCCATTCCTGCTTAGCCATTTTGCACTTTCTCTAGATCTCATCTTTGAGACGTTTGTATGCCATTTTGCCTGCTTCATTTACAGCATTTTTATATTTTTTCCTTTCATCAGTTAAATTCAAAGTATCTGCTGTTCCCGAGGATTTCTACTAGCCCTCGTCTTTTTACCTACTTGATCCTCTGCTGCCTTCACTATTTCATCTCTCAAAGCTACCCATTCTCTTTCCCATTCTTGTCAATCGTTCCCTTATGCTCTCTCTGAAACTCTCTACAACCTCTTGTTCTGTCAGTTTATCCAGGCTCCATCTCTTTAAATTCCCACCTTTTTTCAGTTTCTTCAGTTATAATCTACACATCATAACTAATAAATTATGGTCAGAGTTCACATCTGTCACTGGAAATGTCTTACAATTTAAAACCTGGTTCCTAAATCTCTGTTATACCATTATATAAGCTATGTGAATTCTTCCAGTATCTCCAGGCCTCTTCCATGTATACAACCTTCTTTCACGATTCTTGAACCAAGTGTTAGCTATGATTAAGTTATGCTCTGTGCAAAATTCTACCAGGCGGCTTCCTCTTTCATTACTTACACGCATTCCATATTCAGCTAGTATGTTTCTTTCTTTTCCTTTTCCTGTTATCGAATTCCAGTCACGTATGACTATTAAACTGTCGTCTCCCTTCACTATCTGAATAATTTCTTTTATCTCATGATACATTTCACCAATCTCTTCGTCATCTGCAGAGCTAGTTGGCATATAAACTTGTACTACTGTGGTAGGCGTGGGATTCGTATCTATCTTGGGCACAATAATGTGTTTACTATGCTGTTTGTAGTAGCATTCCTGTTTTTTTATTCATTATTAAACATAATCGTGCATTACCCACATTTGATATTGTATTTATAACCCTGTATTCACCTGCCACAGAACTTCACTAATTCCCACTATATCTAACTTTAACCTATCCAGTTCTCCTTCTAAATTTTCTAACCTACCTGCTCGATTAAAGGATCTGACATTCCACCCTCCGATCCGTAGAACACGAGTTTTCTTTCTCCTGATAACGACGTCCTCCTGAGCAGTCCCCGCCCGGAGATCCGAATGAGGGACTATTTTACCTTCAGAATATTTTACCCAAGAGGACGCCATCATCATTCAGCCATACAGTAAATCTGCATGCCCTCGGGAAAAATTACGGATGTAGTTTCCCCTTGCTTTCAGCCGTTCGCAGCACCAGCACAGCAAGGCCGTTTTGGTTAGTGTTGCAAGACCAGATCAGTCAATCATCCAGACTGTTGCCCCTGCATCTACTGAAGAGGCTGCTGCCACTCTTCAGGAACCACGCGTCTGTCTGGCCTCTCAACAGATACCCCTCCGTTGTGTTTGCACCTACGGTACGGCTATCTGTATCGCTGACACACGCAAGTCACCCCACAAACGACAAGGTCCATGGATCTTACATTATGTTTTAAAATATAAGACAGCAAGGGAATGGTAATTATTTCATTCACATCATTCCTGTCACTTTCATAGTTTTCAAATTTGTCTATGCTGTCGAAAAGTTTCTTACTGGAAGAAGTTTTCTCACACAGATGTGGAGTGGTTGGTGAAACAAACGGAACAGCATCTTCCTTCGAAAGGACAAAGGATTTCTTGTTCCACTCATTGCGTGTTTTCTTATACCCTCGATTGCTGAAACCAAATACGTAAAACAGACATGAGAAAAATTCGTCAAATACGTAAAATTGCTGAACCTAGCAACAAAAACATAGCAAACTTCACAATTCAATAAACACAGCGTGCTGTTCACTTTTACGGGTATGAACAATCAATTGTTACAGAGATCAAGACCTACAACATTGGAAAACAAAATACTGGCGAATTCCGCCAAGAAAATCTACCGAAACACAACGAGTGGTGCCGTCAGAGATGACACACCAACTCCCTACGGTAATTTACGCGGCGTGGCGCCGCGCATCAACTTTGAAACAATAAAAACACACTTAGAACTCATTTAGAAGAGTGAAACTTGATTTGTTTTAATCAGAAAACTCCAAATTATTTTATAATGGAAAAGCACAAAAAGCCTTAAGTTTGCCAGTTTCATTGTTCCGGCTCCCCTTAAAAAGAATGAGAGATGACAAAGAAATCCAAAAGAGAGCGAATAGTAATCATGAAAGTTTTTCAGGTGCGAATTGTACTGAAGGAGGCTCATATAGACCAAGAGCAAATAAGGAAAAACCAAAATTTGTTGGGATACGAAACGGCCCAGTTTTAAATTGGAAGAACACTTTAAACGGACAGGAACATCGAGACTAACTGTACAAGACGAGGAATTGTGCAAAAGTCACAGTAAAGCTAACATTAAAAGGATAAAATTGATCGGTTCAGCAAATAATGTCTTTAAGGGAGCAGAAATAGCTCAGCTTGATATACCAGAGGGCAAAGTTTCCGCACGTAATCGACGACTGAACTCCGGAACATCTTGACCAGTGGACAGGAAAGGATCACATTCTGAGAAAATGAAACTAATGTGGGTACAAATAAAATGGCTTTTGTTGTACATCGCGTAATCCCGTGGCCCCCAAACGTGACTAGTAATAATAAAATATTGTGAGAAACGTAACTCAATGCGAGATTCTCCTATTACCCGCTTCATTACCGAACGATTTTGCAGTCCCTCTGAGCTCTCTGGCCAAAAACAAAGTACATGTATGTGCACAGACTTCAGCTGAATGCCTGATGATGGCCGACAACCAACGAACGGGAGAAATAACATGTCGAGAAATAATTCAGCCCAAGTCAGTTACTAGAGATAAAGGAAGTACGTGACATGCTCTGGAAATAGATAAATTGCCAACGTAACAGACGTTAGACTATCTAAAATATTTTAAGAGGTTTTTATTTTATTCTTTTGACAAACGCTGCACGTGAGTTACCGTTAAACAACTTCTTCACCTCATTCACTGTCGGACTCACAAGGTCATCACACCTTCCGGAACGAGTCTGGCCCCACGAGACAACGCCCGTCCGGGGACCGTGAGCAAGGCCAGCTGTACGGAGCTACCTGCTTTCACGCACTGTGACGTATCCGTGACAGCGCAGCCTCGTATAAATAGCGAGCAGAACGTGGACAGAGTCACATTTCGGCAGCAGCAGTAGCAGCAGCAGAAAGCACTACAGCCATGAAGACCCTGGTATGTACCACTCCTCCCAAACACCAGGAGAAGATTCGTCTTTACTACGTGTTGTCGGCTACCAAAATCAGTCTGACAGCGTCTATTACAGCATTTGTCTCGCCCTAATATGTATAAACATAACAGTAAGAAGACACAGCAATAAGTGAGAGTAGCAGTAGAGAACGCGAATGACGGAATAAGGGGGGGGACTCCAGAATAAGGGTATACTGAGGCGTACTACTCCTTATCCTCCGAACTAACTTTGACGGATGCCAGCGATAGAATTTATGGACTCCCATTAGGAAGGGTCATAGTGATGATCTTAGCCGTTGATTTTATTAAGACAGATGAAATTATTTTCCAAAAATGCTGTTGCTCAGATGTAGAAACCGTACAACAGCTCCAAACTCTCGTAAAGAGTTACGAGACCAAGATGAAGTTCAGTTACACACCTATGAAGAGAGTACAGTCATTTTGTTATATGTTCTAAACGACTGGCATAGGACAGGCAGTCACGAACATTAGTGTTAACTAGAATCTGACAATAGTAGCTGTTTAGATGTTTACGTAGAACAAAACATGTAGATTAGTAAACAGACGAATACAGTGACATTCCCAATTTCAGATCGTCCTGAGCGCCGTACTGGCCGTGGCTCTGGCTAAACCCGGTTACCTGGGAGCCGCCGTTGCCGCCCCCGCCGCAGTCGTCGCCCCCGCCGCCTACGCCGCCCCCGCAGTGGTGGCCGCCCCCGTGCACGCCGGCTACGCCGCCTACGGCCCAGCCCCCGTGGCTGTGCGCTCCGACGGCTACCTGCTGGACACCCCTGCCGTCGCCGCCACCAGGGCCGCCCACCTGACCGCCGTCGCCCAGACGCAGGCCCGTGACGCCGTCGTCAATGGCGCCGCCGCCCTGGCCGCCCACGCCGCCCACGCCTACGCCGCCCACGCTTACGCCGCCCCCGCTGTGGCCTACGCGGCCCCCGCCCCTCTGGCTTATGCTGCTCCTGGCGCTCTCGCCACCGCCGCTCATCTCCACGCTAAGGCTGCTCTCCTGGGCTGAAATGTCTTACTGTACTTCTACTCCTTCACTAAAATAAAAAAAACTCTAAAAAACCTGATCAATGTTGTTATTTCGATTACTTTTGTATTGTTTGATGCTCTGGTGGTTTGATGATTCAGTTGAAACAGAACTCACTAGATTCATGTTTCAATGACAGTAAGTATTCTGAGCTGTCAAAAGGTACCCTGGTTGATGCAGCTGCAATACGAGAAACCTTACATTTCATTTCATGCAGAATTAACTTACTCTCTCCGTTGGAGGTGTACTGGTGCATTTAGTGACAAAAATACGTACCAAATGGAGTAATCTGTTGAAACTCCACTAGAGTCCTTAAAATTTTTCATAACGTCACACTTCACCTTTTCAAACACAGTTCCTAAAATCATGGATGTGAACGATACACGGCAACTCTTAGCTGTTGCAAATGTGCCACGACCAGACATCAGTTTATCTGTAGTGTTTGAGCATTGCTGTGAAGACCGAAATCCATACAGAGCAATCTGGCCATCTGTTTAAGGATCTCTTAATAAACGTAAAGCACAAAAATTTGGACGTCAATACGCTACAATGGGTGACACTGTGCTCAACCTGATAAAGTGCATGTCACCCTGCCTGCCGAGCTTTACCCGTTAAGGAGACTAGGAGAAGCAAATGTAGTCAGCTGATAGCTGTTGAGGCATCTCTGTAGTGTCATGTGAGACTCATCAGCGATTAATTGTAGGAGGACTACCGAAACACTAATACTTACTACCTCTTTTCTTTCTGGTCTCATTTTGTTTACCGTTTTACACCGTTCAGTCATCATCGTGTAGAGCAGAGACTTTTCCTTAGCCTATCACAAGATGTGCAGTAGGAGCGACTGCAACCCAGTCTTACCCACTGCAACCAGCCTTACGCACAAAGATAGTCTCCCAATGAAATTTTATTTGCATTTGCGATGGTAGATTCAATTTGTACACAAATTTACGAGTCGTTTGATACGTCTTGGGTCGCTCTGAATAATATTCCGAAAGGCGATGAAATTAATCGTCAGTTTAACGGTATCAAACTAATTTTCCCCTGCAATGAGTCATCACCGTAGGCTTGCCTAATAAAAAGGAATGTTTTCTGGTAGGGACGAGAGAATTCTCCAAGCCTTGGTTTAATTATCATAATAATTCGCAACATGGTGACTAGCAACAAGGGCTGATGGAGTCGTTCCTGCGAATTTTTTGCCACGGCTTCCTTGCGTCGACACTCCAGGATCACCAACCTTTCAGTGAGACCAGGTCTTACTGGCCGGAACAAATTGGAACTTTCGGCCTGTTTAGTTTGGCTACAGACGCGTCTTTTGTGCTAGAGGACGCATACTAAGGTTCAGTCTCCTCGATAGTACCTGACCGGAGAAAGACCTCTCAGTCGTTCGTAGTTCTTGGTGGGAGTCGGTTCGTGATTTTCAGTAGCTTATGTATTGCACCCTCCCCCCCCCCCTACCATTTGCATGTCCTTATGCGTGCTTGCTGTTGTTGGTAGCAGCCACAGATCTCACAGCTTGCATTAGCACTGTTTAGCATTGACTGTAATGTAAGCGCGATAATGTCGGTTGTGAATTCGCAGAAATGCAACGGTTTGGATCTCAGTTGACGGACATGAAGGAGGTAGCCATGCTTCCATGATAGCGTTTTGTACTGCCCCTGCCGGGGTTCAGTCTATTCACTTCTCGTTCCTATTAAGCTTCGTTCCCTCTGATCAGGGGCTGGACGAGTTATCAACAGGTAATTTGCAATTTCTTGTTTCTTTTGTCTCGTCCCGCAGCAAAACCTTTCAGGATAGATTGATCAACTGTGTGTGGGTTAGTCATAATTAAGATGTAACAGGCTACCTCGAATTTCCACGTGTTTTCTGTGGAATAAAACGTGCAAGCTTAAATAAAATTGACAGATTTTTGTCTGTTGAATTCCCCCGTTGCTTCCTAGGTCTATTTCTTTAGCTTTCAGAAGCCCATGCTGGACGAGATGGAGTCCGATGGTGGCCGTGTTCAAGAAAGCAGTAAATTATCAGGTAAGACTACATGTATCTGTTAATTGGGATTCAGAAGTCAGGCAAGTTTTCATTAATTCTCCTGTAAGTATCGTGAGTATCGTGACGTTCTTTCGGCAGAACACCAATGTATCAACAATCAGGCTAACCTGCTGTTGCTGAAAAGGTAGTGAGTCGTTGTAGACAATATCTTCTCATCTTTCTGAATATCAGACTGAGTTACTTTAGGCAAGTTACCTACGACGAGTACTTGAACTAAATTTTCCCTTATGCAGATTGATCTCATTGGTAACAGCAGTGGTTATCGTTATACCCATATCAAAATTTTGCAACACACTGGATCGTACATTATCAGTAAAACTCTGAGTCTTTGAAGAATCGAACTTCCATGTACAAAACAATTTGTAACTTCTGATTGGAAATGGGTTAGTGTGTCCAAGTTTGTTTGAATTCGCTAAGTTGTCTCATTATCAATCACTGGATATGTATATTATTGGTAATTTGCCCTCCGTTTCCACAAACGATACTTTTTCTCTCAGCACTACTTTTATGACGTCATATCTCCAGACCTATACGTACTATGATATAATTTCGCAGGTACATTCAGTGTTACATGCGAATATCGTATGCTAAATGTGATTCAAATAGAAGTAGTAGTAAAACAGTTATTTTTTAAAGCGCCTTGCCAGATGCTGAAGTTCTACGTCACGAAAAGCGAAAATATAGTAAGCGATAAACTTTTATTCCTTTCATCATTTCGTGCGAATTTCAGCGATAAAAAGTTTCGTAAAAGTTAGAAATTATGTGTATAGTTTGTTGTAAGTCGCTTAGTGCTCTCATTCTGTGTTTCTGGGCCCTTTGAACTACACAATTCCAAGACATGTACACAGTTGCTATTTAAATATTTGTCTTACTGTGTCAAATTTTTAACATACGAGTACACCTCTTAATGAGTGGATTATGGCAGAACTTTAAATTTTTAAATTCGGTTGATAATTATATGAAGTACGGAAAATCAAACTTTTGGTGCCCCTGCAATTATGATCGGGTGACCGTGCTCCGGGTTACTCGTTTAGTAATAATGATTGTAAACACGTCCAAATGCGTGTAAAGTGACGAACTCTCTGTCACACTGTAGACTTATATTTGTTGGACGGCTTCTGGGAAAGCGCAGTGCATCTGTAATGAAACACGTATAGTAGTTGCCATAACGACCAGATGCAGAATATTGTTCCCTTGTGGATTCCTTAAGTAACAGACATGACAGTAACCATGAGCGAATTCAGACACGCACTGCTAGGATCGTAACCCTTCCACACGTTCAGTACTGATACGGAAAATCATGAATACATAACAATGCACTATAATGTTTACTATAAAACTTTATACTATTAATCTGATTAAAATCGGGCGTAGGTTACCCTAGAAATGGTACTTTAGTGCCACACACAAAGTGTCAATTTTGATTAAGATAAAACACTGATAAATTTTGACTTTTATATTGACTTTAACTTTTGCTAGTCAAACCAATTTAGAACACTTCAGAATTCAAATGAATGAGGGGGAGGGGGGGGGGGGACACCTTAAACCTTAAACTGTTATGATCGCTGTGTTTAAAAAAAATTGATTACTGAATTTATTATTCATTCAAGATTTCCAGTATATAAGTTACTACTCTATTCATCTTATTTACTGCTCATTTAAATGCCTTTAAATGTGTCTCGAAATAATAAACTTCATTACTATGTCAATACTTAAGTTATCTTTCAACTTCGTTAGACCTTTGTTATTCATTTACTGGTTCATTAACAAAATATTTCTTTAAACAATATTCTAAAATAGCTAGTTCTGCAAATAATTATTATTAACACAAATTTTAATTTTCATTTCGGGACACTCGGGTTGCAGAACATTTGGAAAGGACCCTGTCTAGGTTAGTTGTGAGTATAATTAAATGATGGGAAGTTCTGGTAAAATTTAGGTTATTATTGCAACAAACAAACACAGTTCACTCTCTGATCCACACGAATACAGTACTAAAAGTTTCAACCTGCTAGTACCGATGCGGCAGTTGGCAGGAGGCGAGATGGCGAGGCACAGAGCACACATACACCCACAGCTATGGCTCTTGATGTAACGGCACTTTAATTCTTCTTAGCGTAGCAATACCTTTCCATTTAGTGCCTATGGATTTTTGCCATGCTGTGGGGGCGTTGGAACAGCATACCAGAGGCTCAGAGAAGCTATGTCTTCCAAGAGAGCCTCCTCGCTCCAGAAGGTGTTGCTCAAACCAATGCCAAACTCCAACAACTACTGTGCCCGTTGCGCCGTGCAGTGCCTGCATGCATTTTCCCGCGCTCGCCTGCCATCCACCTTTTAACGCTCCCTGAGAGACCGGGTATTCACCCGAGGTTTTGCATTCTACGTATCCTAACACATTGCCTACCTGTGGACTAGACGCACAGTTACAATTTAAATATCTTACAACAGTTTCAACATTTGTTACATTTCAATTCCATTACAATATTACTTGACATTTGACATAAACATTAATATTCAGATTGAAACTTATTTACAGTTTTCTTAACACAATAGCATGAAACAAAAAAATTGAAATCAGAACATCAATTACACAAGTTTATCGAAAAATCACATGGAAAAAAATTACTTATATGTTCAATAGTACAGAGTCGTTGTTGTTACAGACTAATATAATTCTTTTTTTTTTTGGAAAATTTTTTTACAAGCAGGAAACAGAACATGTTTGGAGTTTCATCCACACTTCTCATACTGAACCACATTTTAAAAAATGCCACGAAGGTAGAAATTTCTAGCAAAATAATCAAGTACGGACTCTATTAATACATGAAAATAACTGACTTGCAATGTTATGCCATATAAAAGAACATCCGAATTTTCAAATCTCCAACAGAGAGGGCCGTCACCTTCTCAGAATCCACAGTCCGTAATTATTCATTTCTTCAAAACTAATTACATCCAAGATTGCAGCTCGTCCATTCCGCTGTCGTCATTTATGCAGTTCACCGCCATCCCTGTGATCGAATTGACCGCGTTGGGTTTTTGTCTGGGAATGTACGTCACATTTGCGTAAATAATTGCATACCTGCGATCCAAGTGATCACATTGCCCAAAGTCTTACGCGACTCGGTAGATTGCCTGCCGCGAGTATAGTGGGCAGAGGCACTACAAATCTAGTGTGTGGACAGTAAGTTGAGAATGTAGGTCTTACGGGGAGCGTGCCGCAGATATGTCCCTGCATTCGCACTATCCTCTGTGTCCTCGGTGGCTCAGACGGATAGCCGGCTTTCGGCCGTGGTCGCGAGCGGACCGGCTCCATGCGACGGACAGCGCATCACAGTTGTTTACTTACGCATCTCGGTATTTCGTGTTGTGTAGCGTCCATTACTACTGCACCTTATGGCGCATTGTTACCGCCGAGCGACACTTACAGTAACTAGAGATGGGCAAAACTGTTCTTTTCAGAGACTGGATCAGAACTGTTCACTCCCTGAAATGAATTAGCTCTTTTTCATGACTCACCACTCAGTCACAATAGAAAATAAATGGAAGGCACATTGCCCTTTAAACTTGGTTTATTCCAGTACTATATCTGTATTTTGATCTTATTTGATCCTGTTTTGAAGTAACACAAATAATGAGTAAGAAATTTGTATTGTTTATTGAAATTTCCACGATATGACAAAGTTTTTGATTATTGATTTATTTTGCACTATCATGGTTTTTTGGGTGATCGGAAAATGTTGTAACTTGAGATTTACATTAACAATATATTTGGCTATAATGTATTAAAATTTCATTAACCTCATACAAATACATCGCAAGCCATATATTTTTAAAGTGAACGTTTCCTTCTGAAGACGCCTAAAATCGCAAAATCCGTACCAGAATAAGAAAAAAATATATAAATTTGACTGTAAAACGAAAGTGCTGCATATAGCCTTACGCAGAATAAAACAAGGAAAATATTGGTGTATCACATTTTGCGATACGTTTATCGGTTCGCTCGTAATTAAAGTGTAAATTCGAGTGTCCATAATAAAAATCCTATAGTAAGAGGAGTCATCAGGAAACTAATCTAATCAGTTTAAACAAATAAATATAAAATATAAACAATTGATGTATACATAACATAATAATGTAATATACATAGCAGTATTACTACGAAGAACAGTATCCAGTAGGGACGAACTCCGATGCAGAGGCGCTGAGTCGAGCAGGTCGAGCCGCGAGCTGTATTACAGCGTGAGCTGAGACCGCAGAGACCAGAGTGACACCTGAGTCGCTTTGCTCAACGCTCTGGCTAGAGTCGAGATGGTGGGGTGAGCGTTGAGCGGGCGAGTTCCGAGGGTGGGGGGAGCGGTGAACTCACCCGCTCCGAGACAAATCGTCCATTCCCTTGCGAGCAGGTTGTTGCAAGTAGTTCCTATGTTATCCGCTAGGTGGCTCTCTGTCCTGTTGCTCGCAGCAACTGCCCAGAGGGCAGAACGTGCGACTGAAACGATCGCCGACAGAGTGCAATGCGAAGTTAAGCTGCGCCAAGGCCCTGCACGTGGCAGACGACGCACAGAGACGGCACGGCATATGTGAAACACAAAATCCAATGGGGCACTGCACAATGCAGGCAGCCAAGGTAGAAGCAGGGCAGAGGCCGGCGCTGGCTGTGTTGTGTGGCGTGTACTGTGCTCTGACCAGCAGAGGCGCTGCTGATATGCTCCGTCTCTCTCTCTCTCTCTCTGCCGTGGGAAACGTTTGGAGCTACCGTTCTTTTTTTCTGAATCACTGATTGTTCACTCCTTTGAAAGATTCAACTCTATGAATTAGTTCAAGAGCGGATCCCCCATCTCTAACAGTAACATCCCAAGGCGAACATGCCCGACCACGCGCTTATGAAACGGAACAATTCATTCGCGAAGAGCTACGTCTGAACCCCCAGGAAGTGACACGTATTCACTTCTCTATCACTGGCAGTATCGTCTATATTGAAATGACGACGGAGGAAGCATGTGGTGAGGTAGTTCGACAACACGCACATGGACTCAAGTTCAAGCATTCTGACGGGAATATTGGAGAGGTAACGGTAGATCACGCTGGTTTCGGTCTTCGAACAATTCGGGTCTTTGAGCTCCCAGTCGAAGTGCCACAAGACGTGGTCTTTGAAGCTTTCCGACCCTACGGTAATGCTGTGGGGCACATTGCAGAAAAATGGTAGACGTTCATGACATACCACGTGTTGAATGGTGTTCGCCAAATCAAAATCGAACTCTCCAAACATGTACCATAATATCTGCTGATAGGTGGCATGCGGGCCATCGTTCTGTATGATGGCGAGCCGCAGACGTGTGGTCCATGTTCGGTCAGACTGTCTCCGCCGACGTTTGCTCCAGGTGCCGACCAGTAACGTAGTTCAAAAAGCGACGGTTACTTCTTTGCCAGGCAGCCGTATGCAGCACCGATGAGTCACTCCCAGAAGCGCCAGTTCTCCACCCGTAAACCATTTTAGATGAGAATAACTCGAGGTTGTGCCGAGACCTTCTCATCTGAAATAGGTAGAAATATATCATTACTAACCAATATGCTTCTTAGACTGTATTACTCATGCAAATACTGCATATCTGTTTCCTCTATATATTAAAAATTATTCTTAACCGTGCTCATTGTGTTACATTTTCTTTTTTTTCTTTTTCTTTGACATTTGCATGTTACATTTTTTTATATTTTTCTTTGGCATTTGCATTGTATAAATTATATTCTAATCAACTAGGTAGTAACAAATTATATGGAACTATTTTAACACTTGTCAAGCATTCAATTCGCTGTAACCTCATCGAAATATTATGTCCTTTATATTATTTAAAAAAAGCATTAACAACTGTATATCAATAAGACTGTAACAATGAGAAGTCTTTGCTAATAGGTTCAGAAGCATCCGACCCACCTTACATTTCAAGGCGGTGGGTTACGCTGTACTGTTAATGAAAATAAATTTTTGTAACTGCCAGACCTCGTGCAGATGGCAGAACAGAGGGATGTGTCGCTGGTATCCCTTTCCACATTAAGAGTGCCGTGCCATTGTTATTATCCTAGTAAGACGATTTGTGCGTGAAGTAACGCGTGAGGGAACGCGTCAAGTCGTACTTCCTGCACCAGCAGGACATCAATGTCAGATGTGTGTAACTTCGCCGTCGAACCAATGTTGTAGATATTGACAATCCCAATTTTATAGGCTTTCGGTTTGGTGTCCGTCATACGAGCTCAGAGTGGAGTAGGGGGTACATCCGCAGCGTCGCCTCCCGCAATTTCGAAGGCGGAACTACGATATTTTAGTCGTCCAACATCATCAGTCATCCGCGTGGGAGGGCGCCACCGTCGTGTCCCCGACATTTTTTGTGTCAGCCCCTTCGGTGTTGTCTTCTTGGACGCCCAAATTGAGGATGTAATGAGGCACAGCGCCTTGCTGATCCTTACTGTTGGATGTTGTACGCGACACTTCTGTCCTATCCTGTTGGAAGCTGGAAGAAAGTATGATATTTGTAGGAGAAGAGTCATCGGAAAACTGTGACGTCCTCTCACCATATGCAAGCGCTCAGTCCGCTTCGTCATGGTGTGGCAGCTTTAGTGCCGAATGCCCCACGGCGCTGTGATCACCATTGATCTCAGATGACTGGAAATGGACGTCGTCTTGACAGAGTCGGCACTTTTCACGTCGTTTCGGCGAACGCTGCTTGCACTTGAGTACGTCAACGTCGTTAGTGAGTGGTTCATTCTGGTGTGAAGCCTCCACATCGCGTGTAACGTCATGTATCTCTGCATCCACATCCTTTTCCAGGCTTCCTTCGGTCGCCGCTGGTACTGGCAGTGGTTGCGGTTGTTGGTCGGGCGTATTTGCGATCGGTGTCCCTTCGATGCTACGGATTGCTGCCACATCCCATGCAGGCGCATGCTAGGAGGTTTCAGGGTCGGCGTCTGTGTCAGCACCGATGGCGTCGTAGGTGTCGGTGTATCCTGTTGTAAGTAGGCTGTTTGTGTTTTCTTATCGGCAACGTTACGTAGCGCTCTATATGAAAATCACTGGCTGTGCTGTGTGCAGTCTGTGGCTAGTTTGCATTGTTGCCTGCCATTGTAGTGTTGGGCAGCGGCAGCTGGATGTGAACAGCGCGTAGCGTTGCGCAGTTGGAGGTGAGCCGCCAGCAGTGGTGGATGTGGGGAGAGAGATGGCGGAGTTTTGTAATATGTCATGAACTGCTATATATATTATGACTATTAAGGTAAATACATTGTTTGTTCTCTATTAATATCTTTCATTTGCTAACTATCCCTATCAGTAGTTAGTGCCTTCCGTAGTTTGAATCTTTTATTTAGCTGGCAGTAGTGGCACTCGCTGTATTGCAGTAGTTCGAGTAATGAAGATTTTTGTGAGGTAAGTGATTTCTGAAAGGTATAGTTTAATGTTACTCAGGGCCATTCTTTTGCAGTGATCTTTGATAGTCAGATTGCGTTGCGCTAAAAATATTGTGTGTCAGTTTAAGCACAGTCTTGTGTAATTGTTCAAAGGGGACGTTTCATATGTCGACCGTTAGCCGAGGATACCTCACTGGAATCTTCTGGTTTTTTCTTGTAGTTTGTGTAATTAGTGTAGATTTTGTTTATTGCTAGCGCGTAATTGTAGAGAAAATCTCCTTTGTAGTTGCAGTCTTTCATTGTTGTACAGTAAAACAGTTGTGGCATGCATGTAGATTTGCACCAAGTATTTCGCAGCTGCAATTAACTAGATATTATTTTCAGTACCAGTACTTTGTTAATGTGTTCTCTTACTTTTGCTCTTAAAATTGTGCTTTTCTGTGTTGTCGTGTGAAATATTGTGATAATAATGGCGTGTGAAAAACGTAATACTAGGCTCCAAAGTAAACTGAGAAATGACAGTGAAGACGAAAGCAGTGTGTTAGCGCCACCATGTAATGAATTAACTAATATCAAAGTAGTAATTTGGTAACTGTGCATAGGGAAATGGAGCGGGCGTCAAATAATGGTGTAGACAGTGAAACAGGTAGTGAACAGGCAAGCATTATCGATCGATCGGTCGGCAACAGCTCGCCTCAGGTATCGGGAATGACAGAACACAATATTGCAAATACTGTAGACTCAGGTTTTGGGCTCTCATCGTTTTCTCAAATGAGTCAGGACACATTTTCCGCTTGGCAAAATGTGAATGTTGCCGGTGCAAATTCACTGCCGAAAAGCACTGACGAACATGTTTCAGACACCAGTGCATTGTTATTACAATTAATGCAACAAATGGGACAAAAGCTTCAAAAGTTAGACACAATGGAACAAAATCTTCAAAAGTTAGACACAATGGAACAACACCAGAGACAAACACAGCAACAGTTAGACACAATGGAACAAAATCTTCAAAAGTTAGATACAATCGAACAACACCACAGACTGCGCACAGCACGGCCAGTGATTTTCATATAGAGCGCTACGTAACGTTGCCGATAAGAAAACATAAACAGCCTACTTACACTGTAATACCGTCAAGTATGTCAGTGGAAGAGACGTGGACGCACCCGTACCGTTTAGGTTGCCCCTAGGCTGTTGCGTCCATGACGGATTTTCCCATACTCCTATCAACCTGGATAGATCGTGAAACATGTCCATTTTGCGGCAGTGTAGCTGATCACCATATCATACTGTCGTAATACGTCTCTTACCATCATTTCCGGTACCTCAAAGGGCAGTTCAAAGATCCATATTGTGCGGTTATCTAAACCTGCATCATCCACAGACACACCACCCATATGGCCACTTGAATGTCGAAATTTTAATCGTCTTTTGACATACTTCAGTATCTTACCACGTACCCCATACGTAACCAGCTTGATGTAGACGACGCTATCTACGATTGATAAATGGATGCCAATATGGTCGTTGTAATTAATTCGCACTTCGTCTCACAAAAAGCATTCGATTTCGTGTACCTTAGGTCTCGGTTATTCGTTATAGACGGTGAACATGAGCATCGTCTTTTTGAAAGAGTGTGTCACAGTGCGCGTCTATAAGAATTCACACACGCTAATCACGCTACAATAAACACACGTACTAAACAGCACGTCCAAGCTGCTTTACTGCGAAAAACATGTTGCGACTCAGGTAGCCGAGCAAGACTCACGACTCGTTCTCACAGCATTACTTCCAATCAAATCGGTGGTGACTGGTCGTGAGTCCTGCTTGGGTAGCTAAGCCAGTCGGCCTCCAGTTGCGCCGCGGTTCGGACTGTGTTCACGTCCCTGCCGCAAGTGTGGACGAGAGGTGTTTACATTAAGAGTAAAATGGTGTGCCGCAGTAATACATAGAACGAATCATGGCCTTGTTGTTCCGCAAATCGACACTGAATAACTGGTTCAAATGGCTCTGAGCACTATGGGATGCCGCTTCTGACTATAGACAAGTATATTCCAACTAGAAAGTCAGATTAGATTTTTACCTAGTCCCTTAAATATCGTTCTGTCTCGTAAGCCTTCGGTCGGGCAGATTCAACAAAACTAAATTTCAGTATCGAGCCGGCCGCTGTGGCCCAGCGGTTCTAGGCGCTTCAGTCCTGAACCGCGCTGCTGCTACGGTCGCAGGTTCGAATGCTGCCTCGGGCATGGATGTGTGTGTGTCCTTAGGTTAGTTAGGTTTAAGTAGTTCTAAGTCCAGGGGACTGATGACCTCAGATGTTAGGTTCCATAGTGCTTAGAGCCATTTGACACGTACGTTCTGAGTGTACCCAACGAAGATTCTTACAGCTACTACGGGATGATCCACCACTCACACTGCATCCCACAATGCCCCCTATGACCTATGTCGCCGCTTAACGCAATGACGTAGGCCGTGCGACAGGAACGTACCGAAACGTACAGGCAGGGGCAGATCGTGGCGAACCACGGAACGAAAACGTTGCGCCAGACCACCTACAGCAGTCACAGGACGCCCCCTAATTCGTGCCGCTCGTCCGATTCCGAAATCCGCCACGAACATCAAGAGGCCATGCTGTCCTCTGATTCCGAGGCTCAGCAACTAAAACAGCGATCAACAAAACACCGGAAGAAGCGCCGCCTCAAGGTTGAGGACGACCAATCAGATCCCTCAGGCAATGCCGAGGCGTTGTCACGTACAGAGTAGAGAACTATGGACATAGAATAGTTGCCTAGCGTGGATGCAGGAGTGGCCAGCGGGGCGGCAACACGAGCTTCCCATGATGATGCTCCCGAAACATCCGAGAAGTCCGATCGACGGAAACACGACACTGAGCAGACTACGGCGCCTCGACAACGGTGGGACGCTGAGGGACTGGTCACAAGACTCACCCCCGTGGGGAACAGATAATGCTGGAGAAACTGCACCCACCCACTCTACCAGTGTAAGACCGGAAGAGTGCACGGAATAACGGGAGACCACATGATGGGATGACGGGGGACGTTAGAAAGAAAGCAGCCAGTGTACGGAAGAATTACCGAACGTATGATGCCCTACCCATGTTGACAGCCATGCAATAAGTTTATCGTATTGGGTCTGTTAACATCAATAGCATTAAAATGTAGACTTTCACGGCCGGGAATATCATGTCCATTATAATTATCCGGGCTGTTAAGCCGTGGTCGGTTGATGAATTTTGTCTCAATTCCCAACGTTTCGTCTCCGACTGCGGGAGACATATTACAATTTTAACAAACGGCAGGAAAACCTTAGATTTTGCAGTAGCCTGTAAGTCAGTATGATTTCTGCGTGGCTGCCTCAACGCACGTTTTACTTCGGCGCACGAAAATCCGTTCTTCATTAGTGCATTGTGGAGATGTTCCATCTCAGCGTAATGCACTAATGAAGAACGGATATTCGTGCGCCGAAATAAAACGTGCGTTGAGGCAGTCACGCAGAAATCATACTGACGTACAGGCTACTGCAAAATCTAAGGTTTTCCTGCCGTTTGTTAAAATTGTAACGGAAAAAATAGGGAGGATCTTGACGAAGCGGAATATTACCGTAATTTACAAGCCCACCAGGAAGATACAGGAATACCTTAAGCCTGCCAAGGACGCTCGCAAACCTTTGGAAAAAGCTGGAGTGTATAGGATCCCATGCAGTTGTGGTGATGTTTATGTGGGTACAACTAAAAGAACTGTTTCTAAACGTTTGGAAGAGCACAAGGGAAATTGTAGAAGAGGAGAAACGGAACGATCAGCTGTTGCGGAGTATGCTTTCCAGCCAGGGAACCACAATATTCGTTTCGAGGAGACGCAAGTACTAGCGGCCACAAGCGGATACTACGAAAGGCTCTACAGGGAGGCAATCGAAATCGCTAAACACACAAATAATTTTAACCGAAAGGAGGAGGGCGTGAAATTAAACGGTATATGGATGCCGGTGTTAAAGAAGACGTGTACCACCCGTCCACTACTGGGTGATGGCAACGGCGATCGACGGCGACGGACAGCGGCCAATTGCACTGACGTTTTCAAAACACGTGACGTGACACCGCGGCGCGGGAGCGCGCGCACACGGAATTTAGCGGCAGTCAGTAGCGAGCCAGCGGGTGTGTTGGACCTTCCATCGACATACGGACCCCCTTGAAGATGTCTCCCGCAGTCGGAGACGAAACGTTGGGAATTGAGACAAAATTCATCAACCGACCACGGCATAACAGCCCGGATAATTATAATGGACATCAATAGCATTGTGACGCCTGTAAAAATGAAGATGCTCAGTGACATGATAAGGGCTGCAGTTTTAGACATAGCGCTGTTACAGGATGTCCGGGTGCTTCCGCCTCAGACAGGATGGACAAACATGCTAAGAACACTCCTGGCCAAGATTATCGGGAGCTGGTCAACGGGATGGAATTAGTCGATACATGGGACCTGAAGTATCTCAGTCAACCTGGGTATACATTATTTGCGGTGGTCTAGCGGTTGTAGGCCCTCAATCGGGAACCGCGCGACTGCTGCGGTCGCAGGTTCGAATCCTGCCTCGGGCATGGATGTGTGTGATGTCCTTAGGTTAGTTAGATTTAAGTAGTTCTAAGTTCTAGGGGACTGACGACCACAGATTTTAAGTCACCTAGTGCTCAGAGCCATTTTTATACATTATTTACGAGCCACTCTGCGAGCCGTTTGGCTCGGGTCTACGTTCCAAGGGAGTTAGCGATGTCGATGGTGGACGCAGAATTCTGTCCGGCCACGTTTACAGACCATGAGGCATATATTTGAACTGTCACCCTTGCTAGGCAGCAGGTATTGAGACGGAGGGGTAATGGGAAGAGGCAGGTCTCCCACCTTCGTGATGCAAAATGCCAACCCATGGTGGAGGAGACGTGACATGGCTGCCTCCGTCGACGACATTCTCATGGTCCTGTCCTATTATGGTGGATCGAGTGAGCAAAGCCAAATTTACATGTGACGTTAATAGATTATGGGAAGGTTTTACTTTGCGGCCCTCCGGGAATTGTGCGCTCAACCAACTACACCAGAGCGCCAGACAGCCGTCCAACGAGTAAGGCCAAATTGATACAACTGGCGGCAGCTAAGGATGGCGGGTACGTTGATACGCGTGAGGTCGCAGGACTGCCTGCCCAACGAAGTTCCCTCATTGCAGTATTTTGTAAGGGAAAGACGAACGAGACGAAGGATGTTAACTCATTAGATCGATATCGGCAACGGCATAGCGCAGGCGTTCATGGGTCATTTTAGCGGATTCTATGCGAGCGACGGGGAGGGCCAGAGGTAGCTGGGGACCGTCCTGGAAGAGACCACAGACGCGACGCGCCTGAACTGGGGAAGTGGACGAGCTATCTGAAATTACGTGTGACGAACTGGAGAAAGCGGTCAACAGAGGGAGAACAGAGTATTTTACATCGTAAGGTCTGTCAGACAAGGTTGCCCCTTGTCGATAATCCTATATGTGATCACCTTACAACCGTGCCTCGCAGGCCTTCGCCACCGACTTACCGGGCAGAATCTATAACTCAAATGAAAAACATACGCAGATGACATTATGTTCCTGTTCCGGAATGAGGGGGAGACCCGATCACCACTGGATTGGCTACAGACGTAGGGGATGGCAGCTGGAAACGAGGTCAACTTCCGAAGATCACAATTCATGCATGTGGGGCGTGGATTAGAACCAGGCGCGGAAGAACCCTTACCTGTGGTCAAATCCTCCGATGACTCGGAGACGGCTGGAACGGCTGCGGACAGTAACCAATGCCTGTTGCTCAGACTTCGCATGTCAGTACAACTAAACTTCCTGTGGTCGATGGATATGCTGTAGCGAGTGTCACTCGGCAATATTTATCTGGTGGCTCCCATGATGCGTCACCTGGTACACCTTCTCCCCTTGACGCGCACGTTGGCTATGAGGATTCAGGCGTCTTTTGGGTACTACGTTAGCTTGGAAGGGTTCTTTAAGGTACAATACAACACGCTTACCCTCCAAGCGCGAGAAGGGGGCGTTAGTTTAGTCAACGTACAAGGGAAGACGCGTGCCATGTGTATTAGTAGTACCCGCTAAAAAGCTGGAGCAACAGGAATCACTCCCTTACGGGGACGTTCGTCGAAGAACTAGTACCACTGTCACATCTTCCCCCAGTCAGCGTTGGCCATATATCACCCCAGTTAACGTATGTGCACATATTCATCGTTGAACACAATTACGTATGGGTGCATTTACCGACGTCCCGACAGCCGACGCCGAAGGACATTTACCAGCTGCTTCTTCGACTGATAGCTCGGAACAGGGCTGAACGGAAACGACGTGCCACTAATTGGCAATTCGTGTGGTGCACGGTACACCACCACCACCTACAAGTCAGGGGAACATGATACAGTGTAGTGAACCAGAAAGACCCAACGAATGGCAGAAAGTACCCAATACATTCGGCGGATTCGCCTATGAGTTAGCAATGCGACATGCTGTTCACGGCGACCACCTGCTGGTCTGCTGTGAGGCCTCGACTGACTGGACTCTGGCAATCATAGCGCTCATGCTGCGCATTATACATACAGCAGTATCTTCCGATACAGTATTTTTTCGAGAGGAAACGTATTTTCCGCGTCATAAGACGACCGCAGTGGCGTTGATCACATGTATCACGTCCATTACATATATAGAGATCCACATATGAACGTACTGGATTACTGGCAATACTTGAAAGTCGGACATACAAAGCTGTTTCGACTACTAAAGTATAAGGACTCGTACGCGAATGTCCTAGAAACGGGCCCGCATCTCGTGGTCGTGCGGTAGCGTTCTCGCTTCCCACGCTCGGGTTCCCGGGTTCGATTCCCGGCGGGGTCAGGGATTTTCTCTGCCTCGTGATGGCTGGGTGTTGTGTGTTGTCCTTAGGTTAGTTAGGTTTAAGTAGTTCTAAGTTCTAGGGGACTTATGACCACAGCAGTTGAGTCCCATAGTGCTCAGAGCCATTTGAACCATTTGAACCTAGAAACTACCCGCCAGGTAGTTGGTGTGTGCCTGGTGCCTAAAGATGAGCGGCGGTGTGGTCGTTTGTGGAATCGACCAAGTAAGGCGATCAGCTAAGGGAAACCACGCGAGTATATGCCCCAGGGGGAACTAAAAGCTGCAGAGCTAGCAATTGAATTTTGTTTTAACATCTATATATACTTTTTTAAGGGTGCGGGAGGTGGTAGCACTTTGACTTTGTTCTTACTTCCTGCTGCATGTTAGGACGGCAACGAGGTTTCTTCCAGGCCAGTTATAATGTTATAAGAACATACCACGGTTTTGTGGATAATAAAGGATTGTTTTTCTCCAACCTTCCCTGAAAAAATAAAATATAATATAAAATTTGGTAGAGTACTTTCTAGCAAAAAACGTCGGAAAAAGTCGGCAGAGCACTTATCCACTTTAAAAAGAACACATGCAAAAAAGTTGGGAGAGCACTTGCCTGAGAAAGACAAAGATCCCGAACTCAAGTCTAGGTGTGGCACACAGTTGTAATCTGTCAGGAAGTTTCATTTTTGCACACACTCCGCTGTAGAGTGAAAATTTCATTCTGAACTGTGATTACCCGTTATGGGTTCATTATCTCACACAGTTTTCGCTTGTATTTATATAATTTTTCTTTTAAATAATACATTGTATTCTTTCCTGTCTAGCAACAAATAAGTATCTTGCTTGTATTGTTGTGCCACATAATCATATGAGGTCAAATGAGTTCTACCCAATATCAATTAAAAACATAGATTAGCTGTTGTAATACTTTTATTAAGTTTGTACAGTAGCTTCCTGCAAGCATGCCACATAGTGACACATCTCAATGAAAGGTCTGTTGCAGATGTAGACATTTCAGCCCAGCAGAGCAGCCTTAGCCTGAAGGTGGGCGGCGGCGGCAAGGGCGCCTGGGGCTGCAATGGCAGCTGGGGCGGCGTAGGCCAAGGGAGCAGGGCCGGCGTACGCCACTGCGGGGGCGGCGTAGGCGAGGGCGGCGCCGTTGATGACGGCGTCACGGGCCTGAGTCTGGGCGACGGCGGTCAGGTGGGCGGCCCTGGTGGCGGCGACGGCGGGGGTGTCCAGCAGGTAGCCGTCGGAGCGGACTGCGACGGGGGCGGGGCCGTAGGCGGCATAGCCGGCGTGCACGGGGGCGGCCACAACAGCGGGGGCGGCGTAGGCAGCGGGGGCTACCACTGCGGCGGGGGCGGCGCCCAGGTAGCCTGGAGTCGCCAGAGCCACGGCCAGCATGGCGCTCAGGACGATCTGAAATTCATAAAGGTACATTATTTACACATCCTTTCATGTCAATGTCCTTACAACGATAGATGATGGTGCTAGTGCTGTGTTAGACGAGACAGAGAAGCATTCAGTAAGATTACGTTTGTGCTTACCAGGGTCTGCATCGTGGAAGTGGTGGTTGTAGTGCTGCTACTGCTGCTGCCGAAATGTGCCTGGCCAGTGGTCACGGCCGCTATATATACGGGCCAGTACGGCAGAGTGTGAAAGCAGTGCACCTCGTCATTTTGACCTTGTGTGTGGTCCTTTCCTGGGCGTTGCCTTGTAGGAACCGGGTATGTCTTTAATATTATGTCTAAGAGTGTTTGCGCTTCCTGCATGAGATAGATGGAGGATATTAACTTTTCGAATTTTTGTCCTTAGTTTAGATACATCTAGAACACGTGTCACGGTCACTTCGATAATTTTAGCGCTTACTTCTCCAGTTATCTTCTTCACGAGCATAAAATCCTGCTAGCAACTAGAAGTTTTACTTCTGATGAGAATGACTGGTGTAGTGGCTAAAAGTTCGAAGACTTTTGGAATGACTTAATTTGTCTTCTAGCAGCATTTAATGGTTTTTTTTTATCACATGCAAAATCGATTTTCCTTAATAGTCTCTGAAGCTACATCTTACTTAGAGTCCGCTATCAAAATAAATGCCCCTATTGTAGCAGTTTTAAATTGAAATTTGATAGGAAAGGAAATTGTTTATAGTTACCTTTAAATGTGTACATTTTCGTTATTTACCTTACATCTAGGTCATCACAGTGGTTCAAATGGCTCTGAGCACTATGGGACTTAACTTCTGCGGTCATCAGTCCCCTAGAACTTAGAACTACTTAAACCTAACTAACCTAAGGACACCACACACATCCATGCCCGAGGCAGGATTCGAACCTGCGACCGTAGCGGTCACACGGTTCCAGATTGTAGCGCCTAGAACCGCTCGGCCACCCCGGCCGGCTCACCACAATGGCAGTATAATGAACGACTCATTTGAACTCCTTTAAACCTTCGAAATCTTCCTGTGTTCTACCCTTCTCTATCCGATTCCTGTACAGTACTGGAAACTAACTCGGAACATGTTTTTAATGGGAAAACAGTCAAAGTTGCAAATTTTACTTTTATTTGCTTGATGACTAGTTTCGGCTCTGGAACCATTTTCAAATCATCCAGTGAGTCACAATCGTGTTTCCTAGTATACAAGAACCATTCCAAGATAAAAAAAAATACACATATAACAAAGTGCAAATGACCAATTACAGAGCATACATATAACAGTTGTAGAAAACTTCACATTTATCTTCTTGGTGCAAAAGTTGGTGCTTCTGACGCTATACGGTCTCTTACGCTCGCAATAGTGCGAAATGGATCATTCTTTCTTCATTCTAGGCATCTTTTACTGCGAGTGGAACAGACGTTCACGGAAGGAACGTATATCATCCGCTTTCTTCATTTCCAATTACTTTGACTATGGAAGAACAATATTTCACAGTTACTAAAATGTACAAAGTGGAGAAATATAAACCCAGTAGTTCTTATCTCTCACTTTATCTTGAAACTCAAATATTAGTAGTAAGAACACCACTTGTTCTAGTGGAATGAGAAAAATCAATTTAGACATATTGTAATTTTTAGCAGCTGCAGTATACTAAATTATAATGAGTTGGGATACTTTACTAGAACTTTTTATATATAAAGTAAAGTGTAACTCTAGTTTTAAGTGCTCTACTCAGCCTCTAAAATAAAAACTTAGCTAAAACACTAGTTTAAGCCATAAACAATCAGTAAAGCTTTCAGCTATATTGAGTATGTATGTCATCAATGCCAAAAGAACCTCCCTTTATGTATGTTTAGCTTGCTATTCCCTGTATGATCTTTGTAAAACAAGTCCTTATCAGTTCCATGAGCACTAATGTTTCAATATGTACAATGAAACTTTATCAGCTGCTGGTACGTAGTTCTTCATTGGAGCACAGCGAATTTGACAATTGCGTTCACCTAAACGCACGTCGTGTTAGTGTCTTGATAATCAATTAACTGATATTCGTAAATTTAAGTAAACAAAAATGTTACTATTCCGTGGAATACGCATTTCTCTAACAAATGGTTTTTTCGGTACTGTTTATGTCACACACGTTTCGGAAATAGAACTTCATTCTGAAGTATTTGAGTATGTTTACAGTTACATATTTAAAGCTGGAATATTTTTAAATTGAGAATGTGTAAGAATTTTGGTTTAGTGAGATTGCCAAATACACTCGTGACAAACTAACTTACAGACAGCTGTGTGTTTGAGAGAAAGACAGAGAGAGAAACAGAGAAACACAGAAATAGAGATGCATACCTAGTAGCATACAGTACATCCCTCATTTCTGATGAAGGCTGGCCCCTAAAGTATTGCTGATTGATGCTGTATCATAAATACGCATATGCCGGCAATAGCTCTTTGAAATAGGTCCAAACAGGGTCTAACGCAAGGCACACACACTTGACTCGATGGCGTCCCAGATAACACGGAGATCAGAAAGACGCTGGTAAACACGTCAACACCCTCACATTCGTGGTGTGTGCGTCAAGCCAGTTTGATGAAGTTCGGAAGCGACAGTATAACATCCACGGGCGGTTGTAGACAATTCATACAGTTCCGCTCTGTCGTTTAGTGAACAAAATACGATCTTACCAAGTATCAGAGCAGATTTGTCACTGGATTCAGGACTCCCTTGCAGACAAACCTCAGGTTATCGGTCTTAGCGTAACAAAACTGTAACACAGTCTTCAACAGAATAGTGAGCGCCTTTCTGAGACCGTATACGTATAATTTGGTTACTGATTTGTATGGATGCAAGCGATGTAATCATTACGCCATTACAGAATACTGATTGTTCTATCAAAATAACGGTCACTTTCTTCATCTGTGTCGCCATGATCTCGATAGCTCCTGAGTTGATGAATAAATAGCTTATCAGTTTTGTAGCCGTGTGTGTAACTGCTGAAATGCGTTTTTTCATCACGACATATCTTTAGCCTTATCCAGTTCTTACGAAGGATTCATGTCTGATGTTTCACAAGAATTGTCATCCTTATCACTAATTCTGGAAATAAGAGATAGGAATTCAGTTTCAAATTTAAAATTACTGTCTTAAGTGTCCGAACTGGCAAAGAATTACGTCATAAGCGATAAAAGAATGAGAGAATCCTAAGTTTTAAGTGAGTAAGAAGCGACATGTATGCTGAGAAAAGAATCTAATTTCAGCAGCTGCATACACTATTAGGACAATTAATTAAGTATTCATAGCATTCAGTGTACCACGCATTGCTCTTTTATACGTATCCTCGTTGAATACTACCAATAAAACACGAAACTGCATAACTGACAACGAAGTCTGTTAGCAAGCAGTGTTTCTCAGCCGGCCGATACCAATGACTGCAGGCAGCCACATTGCGGAATGAAGCCATGGGTAAGGGCCGTTTCAACACGCATCGCCCCTCCCTATTGACGCACTTTCCGGAGCTGTGTGTTGTGGAATCCATCCGTCAGCATGTACGAGCATCTTGATTCATCAGTCAGTTCGACGTTTTTCCATACTCAATCGGAAGTAGTGTTATCGGATTCATGCTGTTACCTGTTCTGTGACGTATGGTGACATGAGCTACACCTCTGAGCCAATGGCTTCTCCGCACCATATCGCAGAGGAAGCTACGGTTGTGGGTAGTATCAGTTACCGGAGAGACGCCCAATAACTAAACATCAGTGCTGGTGGCGTTGAGAATCAGCTTGTAACCTCCCCCTCACTTATCGACCTTAATGACAGTGAAAAATTAAACCGCGTGTACCTAATGGAAATTTGGGAAAAGCAATCGCCACCGAAGTTAATCTGTCGGTAAAGAGGGAGGAAAGGGTTACATCTAAATGAAAGGAAAAATGCTAATGAAACAGATGAAAATTAATTTTGAAAAGGTGTAAAGTTAATAAATAAAGTAAATGTGCGGCCGTTACGTTAACAATTAACTAGCGGTAATTAGATATTTGAGATTTGGGGGAAATTACGGTCGCCAGTCCTAAGGACAATTACTGTAGTAACTGAAAAAGAAAGGTTATTACACATATAATTAGCACTAGAAGCATGGCAACTGAAGATTGACACGTGCAGTGTGAAAACTGAAAGTTTGTCAGAAGTAATAAATTTCGCTACACTCTGACTTAATTTAGCAAAAGAATTAATAAAACCGGAAAATCGAAAGTTAATTTAGTGACTAAATTTAATAGTGAGCTTTCTTTCTGAAGCACATCGAAATTCAGTAAAATAGGTTAGTCTTGGACTACCTCAACAATCATTTCAAAAGCTACTTGAATCTACGTAATTTAGAAATAAGGGATTTAACTTTGAACTTGAATTAAATGATTCTGAACAATTAACAGTAGTAAAATTTAGTACGTACCAAGCTGAGCTGCAGTCACAGGTAAGCTAAAATACGGTAACAAAACTCGCACTCTTAATTTGTGCTTGTGTAATCTAAATATTGTAGCCAGCTATGAATACCTTACCCGAACTTTGAAATTAAAGCATTGAAATAGAATGATGCTGGCGTTTGAATTTCAATGACACTCGGGTTCATTTCGGAAAAGGAAGGGACCCTGCTTGGCAATGCAATTGGGACAACGAGCAACAAAGGTTCATGCTAAGTTTCTGTGATTTTGTGATGCATCAATTTTAAAAGTTTGAAAAGCTGAGGTCTGCCATGCAGTTCTACAACTTTACGAGCTTCCAGCCTTCATTGTTGGTTGATTGAAGGATTGAAGCCGTCGATCGAGGAGGTGGCGACAGTCACTCATTGTCGGCCGTCGCTGTTGCAGAAGCTGGATGTTGGCGCGCCTTCTTCTCGACACGGTCACCAGACGAAACGGGCTCTTGATGTGCGCCAGCTAATGCTTCCCGTTCGCGACACCATGTCAGAAACTATCATCGCAAGTCGAGCGCAATTACATGCTGCCAAACCCCGAAAGCGCGGCAACCCGCGGGAGCTTCATACAACACACCTGCTCCACTGCCTACTCCAGCCAGACTCTCTCTGCCCGCGCTCCACGCGACTGAGTTAACACTACCAAAGATCCTAAACACTCTTGTTCTCCACACGACCTATCGATGTATTCGTTCGATAACGTAGTTTTCCCTAGGCAAGACCCAGCGTAAAAATACAAATAATATTTACAAAACAACCAATTATACATCGACATAAATGCATAAATATATATATACAAACAGTAAAACAATTACAATATATAAAGAGACAGAAATGTCATATCGTGAGGTAACAAAATAAGGAAAAAATGTATAGTACAACAGATGGAAACAGGAGAATATGCATTTCCGGGCTGAAGCCACTAAAACTTAACAAGGCCTCAGGGCTCGAAGGAATCCCTATCATAGTCTACGCAGAATTTTACGGTTAGGTTAATCCTCTTTTAAACGTAATATGTCGTAGATTTTTCGATCAGTCAATAGTTGCAAGAAACCTCAGGGGGCACTCACTGCAATATCGACAGCAGAAGATCCCAAAAAGCTGTCGTCTGATATCTTCTTCTATTTGACTTAAAACTTCAGGCGATATGCTTGTTCCGACTTCACGTTTTTGAGATCACTATTTCATTTGACATCTGTATGTTATAGGATCTTATAATCTCCTGCACGCTAACCGGCATGGAGCCGCGCAGGGTAGCCGCGTGGTCTGGGGCGCTTTGCCACGCTTCCCGCGGCTCCGCCCGTCGGAGGTTCGAGTCCTCCCTCGGGCATGGCTGAGTCTGTGTTGTCCTTAGGATAATTTAGCTTAAGCAGTGTGTAAGCCTAGGGGCCGATGACCTGAGCAGTTTAGTCCCATAGCAACTTAACACTACAAAAAAAACGGGCACGGCGTTCGAAATCATTGCTCATGCGAAACTCAACTTGTGCTTCTTAAACAGAAAAGCCCAAATCATGACAGGTAGCTGAAGTATTTCTTTACTTGCGAATTACGCATCGGGGTAGCACACATTAGAAAGCACTGCGGTTCAGATCCGTTTCCAGTAGTCCCTGATACATGTTTTCCGAGGTTTCTGTATTTCGCTTAGGGAGCTTCGTTTGAAAAGCTCACTGCAACTTCCTTCCTTCCCCTAGTGATACGTCCAAGATCTTGGCATCAACGAGACATTAAAGCATGGCCGGCCAGAAATTCTGAACGCGTGCGGCGCTCTTGCACATGTCCAACTTCCGGGTCACAGCGTGCACGCCGCAGCCGTCAGCGTTCATGTAGTGCATGTTTCTACGCACAGATGCCGCTCCTCTGTTACACAAAGTGCGTTATCGACACCTGGTATGTATATCACAACCTGGGCTGTAACTGTAAGATCTGTTGCTTCATCGAGCGCAGCAGAAAAAGCAACAAAGTATTTAGCCTTATTTATTAGCTGCCTGTGGAGATCGCCGGCCATAGCACTGATACGTCTTGTCACTGTTTGTTTGGATAGACTGATTTCTTGAAACCTGCTAACGTTCGTGGGACACAAGTTCTGCAGCATCAATCAGACACCCTTTCACAAACTCCCCTTCGGAAAAGGGTTTCCCAGAAACTAAGAGTTCAAGAAGTATCAGTTACTTTGACGTACAGTAAAATCGAGTTGATGTGTCTCATCCATTTTCTTAAGGACATTTAATTTTGCTTGCCGTTCTTCACTGTTGAGTACACTTCACTCGTCTTTGTGATATATATTGTAATGTCTTTCAATTGAAAACTTACGCTGGCCGACTATTTTTCGGCCGCACAGTAAACACTGTGAGTTTTCGCCAACGGCTACAAAAAAGAATTACAGTTCCCAGTCATTTTGAAACGACTGAGAACATAGATCTCCCGTCCTTTGCTTTTTCACAGTACTTGCCATTTCTCAGTACTTCTCTGTTAAGGTTACGGTCACCAGGGGTAAACGAGACTAGATATGTTGCGCTCTTGCCTGCACCACATGGAAGTGGAGCCGCTGCCGTTCATTTAGGACACATGTCTAATAACATATGTCGCTGTCGCACGCGTGCGCACATGTGCAGCACTTCCGCACGTCTGCACACTGTGCAGCGATTGGCCGGCACTGCATTAAAGCGTAATGTTTCGTTACTTCCTTTTGTACAGCACTGTCTGTTTTCTTTTATAAACAAATGTACACAATATAAGTCGTTTCGTGGCAAGTGGAAAATAAAAACAAGAAAAGAGCACTACCTATCATAACGCAACACTTTTATTGCACAAATTAAACAGTCTGTGAAAGAGATACGAGGGACGTTCAGTGAGTAATGCAACGTATTTTCTTTCTGAAAAGTGATTGGTTTAATTAGGGATTTCAATACACCATATTATTCTCTCCTGTTTTCGTTACAAATTCCTATTTTTCAACACAATCTCCATTCAATGCGACAGCCTTAGGACACTTACTGAGAGGTCCTGCATACCCGTATTGTACCACACTACTGGTCGACATCGGAGTCAACGTCTTGCTAAATCAATAACCTCCCTGTCATCCAGGTCCTGCTCCCCACGAAATGCATCCTTCATTGGGCGAAACATATGGAAGTCGGAAGGTGCGAGGTTGGGGCTGTAGGGTGAATCAGAAAGAACAATGCACTGAAGTTCTGTCAGCTCTCCGCGGATGAGCAGACTTTTGGGAGGCCTTGCCTTGCCATGGAGAAGGTGAAGTTCTCTAGTATTTTTGTGGCTACGAACAAGCTGTAGTCGTTTCTTCAATTTCCTTATGGTAGCACGATACACGTCGGAACTGATTGTTCGACCATGAGTGAGGACATCAAAGAAGAAAGACCATCGCCATGACCTTACCGACTACTGGTGAGGCCTTGAACGTTTTCTTCATGGGATACCTGATGTGATGCCACTCCATAGATCGCCATTTTGTTTCCGGTTCGAAGTGATGAATCCACGTTTCATCGTCTGTGACGTCCGCCCCTGGTAGCTTAATGGTCAGCGCGACTGAATGTCATACCTAACGGCTCGGGTTCGATTCCCGGCCGGGTCTGAGATTTTCTCCGTTCAGGGACTGAGTGTCGTGTTGTCCTTATCATCGTCATTTCATCCCCATCGACATGCAAGTCGGCGAAGTGGCGGCAACTCGACAAGACTTGCACCAGGCGAAAGGTCTACCCGACGGGAGGCTCTATCCACATGGCATTTATTTATCGTCTGAGACGGTGTATTACAAAAAACTGTCACGATCAGCATCATAATGGGCAAGCAGTTCCTCAGAGATGGTTGTTCGTTACTGTTTATGGTCTACCGTTACGCGGCGAGGAAACCAGCGGACACACACACCTTCGAGTAATCCAACTGGTGGAGGAGTGTATCAGCGCTACCAACAGAGACGTCCAGTTCCGCAGCGAGTTGTTTGATTGTGACCCGTCGATCGTTTCCAATGAGAGTGTCCGCACGTTCCAGCATTGCTTAAGTCACAACTGTGTACGGAAAGCCGGCACGCATAGGTACTGACAGGTTTGCGCAGTCTCGTTGCGATGAAGATAGACTCCTCAGCGAACGACTCACTGTGCTTCTGCTCAGTGCGAAGTCTCCGTAGACATTCTGCAGGTGCCTATGAGTATCTGCGATGCTCTGGTTTCGCGTCACAAGACACTCAATGACAGCACTCTGCCTGGAACATACCTGCGTCACAGACGCCATTTTGAAGCCCTCGATTAGCTTCGCCACCCATCGGACCTTCATGATCTTTAGGGACTACGGTTGACCTGTTGGGTTGGAGGGACCAGACTACAACTTTAGGGACTGAAGTGGGATTATTTCACGACGTCCCACTACAAATTTCGTATTTTTTCCACCAAAATGGATGAGAAAAATATTATGTTGCATTAGATCATACGAGTACAATGTAAGCTTTCACGGCCGGTATTGTCTACACTTAAAACTTCCGGGCTGATAGGCCGTGGTCGAAGTATAAAACTGTCTCCTGACGTATCGTCTCCGACTGCGGGAGACATCCTCGGAGGTAAAGCAGCGAACTCCGAGGAGAACTCGAGGAAGCCCTGATTATATAAGCAGTACAGAGGGCACCACAGTCGATCACGTGGCGTTGGCTATGAGATTGTCTCTGGTGATGCCAACATTCTCGGTTGAAAGTAATCGATCGTCACGCTTACGGTGCAACGCTGACATCCAAATTTTATCCAGTTTAACACCTTCGTCTTTCCTGTTAAAATTATTACGATGTTTATCAATCTCGATAGCCTCTCTATACAAGCGTGCATAATAATGCGAGGTTTTTGATATGACGCTTTCTCGCTGAATTTTATTTCCTGATCACCTTCCTGGTAAAAATTGGGCAATTGAATTTCCAGGATGTGTCTGTGATTAAACGACGGGACAGAACTTCGTGCCATAAGGTGTATAGAAAGCCCACACATACTGATCGTTACCTGCATAAAGATTCAAACCACCACCCTAGACAAAAAAGAGGTGTAATGAAAACTTTGATAGACAGGGCGTACAAACTTTGTGAACCAGTTTATTTAAAAGATGAGATTGAACATCTACGGTCAACTTTCGTGAAGAATGGCTATTCCAGCAAGGATATAGATCGAACACTTCGCTCTAGGCAGAGAATCAGGAGCAACAACGAACAACAGTCGCCCAAGGGCAAAGTTTTCCTTCCGTTCATTAGTAAAGTCACAGATCGCATTGGGAAAATTTTAGGCAAGTATGGGGTGGAAACTACTTTCAGACTCACTAGGAAAATAAAAGAATTTTTAAGGTCGGCAAAAGATGCACGACACCCTTTGGCTACACCGGGGGTATATAAAATTCCTTGTAGTTGTGGACAGGTTTATATCGGTACCACAAAGAGAAGTGTGAACATGCGTCTTGTTGAACATAAGAGAAATTGCCGCCTGGGTCACGCGGAT
Source organism: Schistocerca cancellata (assembly GCF_023864275.1). Lineage (NCBI taxonomy): Eukaryota > Metazoa > Arthropoda > Insecta > Orthoptera > Acrididae > Schistocerca > Schistocerca cancellata. The sequence continues at coordinate 75,513,316 of NC_064628.1, forward strand.
AAATCGGCCGTAGCGGAACATGTTTACCAGGAGGGCGATCATGAAATAAAATCCAGCGAGACAAGCGTCATATCAAAATCCTCACATTATTATGCACGCTTGTATAGAGAGGCTATCGAGATTGATAAACATCGTAATAATTTTAACAGGAAAGACGAAGGTGTTAAACTGGATAAAATTTGGATGTCAGCGTTGCACCGCAAGCGTGACGATCGATTACTTTCAATCGAGAATGTTGGCATCACCAGAGACAATCTCATAGCCGACGCCACGTGATCGACTGTGGCGCCCTCTGTACTGCTTATACAACCAGCGCTTCCTCGAGTTCCCTTCGCAGTTCGCCGCTTTACCTCCGAGGATGTCTCCCGCAGTCGGAGACGAAACGTCAGGTGAGAGTTTTATACTTCGACCACGGACTATCAGCCCGGAAGTTTTAAGTGAAGATATGTTGCATTACTCATTGAACGCAAAACGCACTTCTCGACACAGCACCAATCGGGTTCCATTGTGTCGACTGTGTCGCCTGGCCAACCTTGTTCAAGGCCGCTGTTCCCTCTAAAACACGTGCCTGTTCACGAGGCCGCCAGCATGCTGTTCACTTCTGCTTCCCATGGCAAGGTTGCCACGATATTTCCCTATAGTACGGGCTCTCGTTTCTTACGCTCACTCGCAAAGAAATTCATTGGGTAGAGAACAAGGACATTACTCCACTGATGGGGTATTATTACCAGCCTTTCTTGTCGGATATGTTATTCCATTACAGACGACGCAAACACACACTATCTGATCAAAAGTATGCGGGTATCTGTTTGTGAACATTTACATGGGGTGTGCCCAACCTTCGACTTTATTGCTGCTTGAACTCTGCTGGTTACACTGTCATCGAGATGCCTTCATGTCTGTGGAGGAATGGCAGCGTATTCTTCCTCAAGAGCCGACACCAGCGCACATTGATAGTGCGGAAGGAGGTAAATTACCCCACATATAATTGTACTCAGTGATCGAAACTAATAATTTTGAAGCACTGAATCACTCCATACCCTACGAAAATCCATAGAGGGTTTGGTCTGTCGAATTCCTGGACCAATGTACCTGCCATCGTGTGTATTGTCAGCAGTGAAATACGGTGGAGGTAGTGTTAAGGAATGGACGTGTTATTCGCGACTGGTACATGGTCTCCATATTAAACTTAAGAAAACACTAAATACGGAAGGATATGAACACATTTTACAGCAGTGTGTGCTGCATGTAGTAGAAGGACAGTTTAATGGTGATAACTGTGTCAGTGTGACAGTGCAGCCTATTATAAAGCAGCACGTGTGCACAATAACATTCTTAAAATGTGGTTTAAGAAGGTGGTGCCCCACAGCTCGTAGTTAATTCAACAACGAAACGTTTTATTTGCAACTGCTGATACTGTTGATACATTTCCTTGGTTGAACAACCAGTTTCGGTCCGGAGACCGTCATCAGGTTCATAAAGATATTTTCATCATACCAGGCTATATAGGGTGACAAATATTGAACTATATGAAAACATGTAAATTAGTCACAAAATACGCCGTGTACAAGCTTTATTCAATATGTAAACGTCACTACAGATATTCGGATTTAGGATATGACATCATTGGCGATGATGAGGAGGAGACGAATAGCGAAATTCTGCATGATCCGCTGAAGTGTCGGAACCTCGATGCTGTCGATGACCACCTGAATAGCTGTTTACAGCTCAGCAATGGTTTTGGGGTTCTTACTACGAGGTGCATTCAAGTTCTAAGGCCTCCGATTTTTTTTCTCCTGACTGGAAAGAGATAGAAACATGCGCATTGTTTTAAAATGAGGCTGCGTTCATTGTTAATACGTCCCAGAGATGGCAGTACCGTACGGCACATGGAATTTTACCGCCAGCGGCGAGAATGAGAACTGTTTTAAATACTCAAAATGCCGACGTTTTCCTTACTTGAACAGCGTGCAATCATTCGTTTTCTGAACTTGCGTGGTGTGAAACCAATTGAAATTCATTGACAGTTGAAATGTGATGAGGGAGTTATGGATGTGTCGAAAGTGCGTTCGTGGGTGCGACAGTTTAATGAAGGCAGAACATCGTGTGACAACAAACCGAAACAACCTCGGGCTCGCACAAGCCGGTCTGACGACATGATCGAGAAAGTGGAGAGAATTGTTTTGGGGGATCGCCGAATGACTGTCGAACAGATCGCTTCCAGAGTTGGCATTTCTGTGGGTTCTGTGCACACAATCCTGCATGACGACCTGAAAATGCGAAAAGTGTCATCCAGGTGGGTGCCACGAATGCTGACGGACAACCGCATGGCTGCCCGTGTGGCATGTTGCCAAGCAATGTTGACGCGCAACGACAGCTTGAATGGGACTTTCTTTTCGTCGGTTGTGACAATTAATGAGACGTGGATGCCATTTTTCAATCCATAAAAAAAGCGCCAGTCAGCTCAATGGAAGCACACAGATTCACCGCCACCAAAAAAATTTCGGGTAACCGCCAGTGCTGAAAAAATGATGGTGTCCATGTTCTGGGACAGCGAGGGCGTAATCCTTAGCCATTGCGTTACAAAGAGCACTACGGTAACAGGTGCATCCTACGAAAATGTTTTGAAGAACAAATTCCTTCGTGCACTGCAACAAAAGCGTCCGGGAAGTGCTGCGTGTGTGCTGTTTCACCAAGACAACGCACCCGAACATCGAGCTAACGTTACGCGACAGTTTCTTCGTGATAACAACTTTGAAGTGATTCCTCATGCTCCCTACTCACCTGACCTGGCTCCTAGTGACTTTTGGCTTTTTCCAACAATGAAAGACACTCTCCGTGGCCGCACATTCACCAGCCGTACTGCTATTGCCTCTGCGATTTTCCAGTGGTCAAAACAGATTCCTAAAGAAGCCTTCGCCGCTGCCATGGAATCATGGCGTCAGCGTTGTGAAAAATGTGTACGTCTGCAGGGCGATTACGTCGAGAAGTAACGCCAGTTTCATCGATTTCAGGTGAGTAGTTAATTAGAAAAAAAAAATCGGAGGCCTTAAAACTTGAATGCACCTCGTATATAACGTGTCTTGATTATAGCCTCCACGAAAAGTAGTCGCATGTGATCAGATCCGGAAAATACGGCGGCCAATCGAGGCCCATGCCGGTGGCCTCTGTGTACCCCAGAGTCACTCCCATTCTTCGATGGGGCTGAGCTCCGTCTTGCATGAACCTCGTCATGTCGAAATCAGGGTCACTTTGGGTATTGGGTATGGAATCATCTTCCAAAACGGTCACGTACCCTTCGGTAGTCGCCTTGCGATCATGGACTATCGCACCGATTACTCCATGATTGGACATTGCGCACCACACAGTCACCCGCTGAGGGCGGAGGGACTTCTAGATCGCGAAATGCGGATTCTCAGTCCCCCAAACGCGCCAATTTTGCTTATTGACGAACCCATCCAAATTAAAGTGATCTTCGACGCTAAATCAAACCATAATGCACATACTGACTTCCATCATCCCCCCCCCCCACCGTGCACCTTGAATGTCCTAATGCAAATCCTTCAGTAGTCATAAATGTATTATTTCGTATAGTTAAATAATTTTCACCCTGTAAAATGAATGTCGTTTCAATAATTTTCACCCTGTAAATTCGATGTCGTCATACAAGATACATTTCAAATAGTTCACGGGTTTGTCCTGTACACGTTAAAAAAAAAGCCGGTGCTGTTTTAGAAATCAGACAGACAGGTCAGTTGCCAGCAGTTTAGATAGGTGGATTGTACGTGAAACTTCTTCTACGGGCATATATGACAAAATCAAATGCAGCCGGAAGACGAAACGGATTCTTCTGTTTTTGAACATATTTCAGGAAACGTTGACGCTCTTTTCATGCTGGTCACCTGCTGTTCTTTTCTTTTTTATACCTTTAGCCAGAAAAATAACTGGCCTAGCTTTAAAACACTTGAGTGACGATAATTCCATAAAAATCGGACTAATTTATTCAGCTGTTGATTATTGGTACAAATTACCCTACATCGAAGTTCTGAACAGTACTAATTTAAAATGGCTATTTCAAAAGGTCTGGCAGATGGGTTGAGAACTCCGCGGCAGGCGGACACTGCACGAACGAGCGAGACGCTCTGCTGCACCACGCAGCTGTGCCTCATCGCTCCGAAAACTCTACAAGTGAACACACACACACAAATCTCGAACCATTTTTATAGCAAGAAAATACACAGAGCACATAATAAAATCGTTAAATAATAAAACAACATCACTTAGCATCTTATGTGACTTCTCAAAAACTTTTCTATCTGTTAATCACAATATTCTGTTACAGAAGTTAAGTGTCTATCGAATAAGTAGTTCGGCGTGGTTTATTTATTTATATAACTTGATCAGGTTAGGGCCATGAAGCCCTCAGTCAGTTTGGACCAGGTGTCCACAGTGCAGTATTCCGTACACCATAGTTACCGAAGAAGTAAAAACAATTCCAATGTGACAAATACTCATGAAATGATGTCAGTGTAGATAGAGTAACGTCACTGGTTACGCTTTACCAAATAAGTAATGACGAGGGGTATGTTAGCCACAAGAAGACTGCATTAAGAGCCACGGGCTGGATGCCGTCTGTGTGGCGACCTGTAGGACAGTGTATATCAGGGCCGGCCAAACGCTGCACAGTGTGCAGACGAGCGGAAGTGCTGCACATGTGCGCACGTGTGCGACAGCGAGCGACAGCGACATCTGTTATTAGACATGTGTCCTAAATGAACGGCAGCGGCTCCACTTCCATGTGGTGCAAGCAAGAGCGCAACATATCCAGTCTCGTTTACCCCTGGTGACCGTAACCTTAACAGAGAAGTACTGAAAAGTGGCAAGTACTGTGAAAAAGCAAAGGACGGGAGCTCTATGTTCTCAGTCGTTTAAAAATGACTGGGAACTGCAATTCTTTTTTGTAGCCTTTGGTGATAATTGTTTGCTGTGCCGCTGAATAATAGGAGTCCAGAGTAGGTTTTCAATTGAAAGACATTACAATACATATCACAAAGACGAGTGTAGAGTACTCAACAGTGAAGAACGGCAAGCAAAATCAAATGTCCTTAAGAAAATGGATGAGACACATCAACTCGATTTTACTGTACGTCAAAGTAACTGATACTTCTTGAACTCTTAGTTTCCGTTGTTACATTTATGTCTGTTTTACTGTAAGCTGTACAATGTACTGTTTTCAATTTTCCAGAATGACAACCACACTAAATGTTCACTGCGAGCAAGTTTTAAAATCGCATTAAGAATTGCACAATCTGGGAAACCATTTTCCGAAGGGGAATGTGAAAGGGTGTCTGATTGATGCTGCAGAACTTGTGTCTCCCACGAACGTTAGCAGGTTTCAAGAAATCGGTCTATCCAAACAAACAGTGACAAGTCGTATCAGTGCTATGACCGGCGATCTCCACAGGCATCTAATAAATAAGGCTAAAGACTTTGTTGCTTTCTCTGTTGCGCTCGATGAAGCAACAGATGTTACAGATACAGCCAAGGTTGTGATATACATACGAGGTGTCGATAACGCACTTTGTGTAACAGAGGAGCGGCATCTGTGCGTAGAAACACGCACTACATGAACGCTGACGGCTGCGGCGTGCACGCTGTGACCGGGAAGTTGCACATGTGCAAGAGCACCGCACGCGTGCAGAATTTCTGGCCGGCCCTTGTGTATACAGACATGCAAGCGGGTTGCGCAGCGCAGGCAGCCAACTACAGCAGAAAACAGCATAACGCAGTGAATAGTCGCCTCAATGAGCAAGGCAATCTCGCCTTACCAGCACTTGTCTCAGTTATGAACGGCGTCACTAGCTGCGAATATTTGAGAAACAAATGTGCTAGAGAGAGTTATAAATAGTGATGTACGATTGTTGGAGCTTAAACAGTGGCAACTATTTATTCACAACCGACACTAAAGAGTTACATGTTTACACCTGATACTGTTCTTCAAAGTAGTCACAACGTTGTGTGGAACCCGTTGCCAGCGATGAGGTCATCAGAGCCTCTTCTGTTGATGGTGCGTATAGAGCGGTCTACTGCCTGTCGAATCTCTGGAACAGTTCTGAAGCGAATGTCACGAAGCCAAAACTGAAACGCCAATCCAATGAATGGCGTCATTATGGGTCCTCGCGAAAGCTGAAAGTGCGTCGGAGCCCCAGTATGGTGGAAGTTTGGTGATTCTCGTGTACGACTGTGATGGTGTTATCCTAACGCATTACGTTCCTTCACAGCAGACCATCAATCCACGGTATTACTGTTCGTTTTGGAGAATCACCTGCGACCAGCTTTGCGAAAGAAGCGGCGACACTTTCTGTGCTACCCACCCATTATTTTGCACGACAATGCGCGGGCGCATACAGCACAAGTTGTGGCCGCTCTGTTCGGTCGATGAGACTGGGAAGTACTGTACCATGCACCATACTCCCCGGACTTAAGTCCTTGTGACTTTGATTCGATTCCGAAGATGAAGGAACCACTTCGTCGCATTCCCTTCAGAATTGTTCACGAGATTCGACAGGCAGTAGCCGCTCCATTCGCACCATCAACAGAACAGGCTCTGCTAACGGTATAGTACGCCTTCCACATCGCTAGCAACGGGTTCTATACAACGCTGGTGACTACTTTGAAAAACAGTAGCAGGTACAAAAATGTAACTCTTTTGAATCGATTGTGAACAAGTTGTTGCCGCTATTTAAGTTCCAAACCTTGTATTTTGGGGAAGGGCAGTTTCGTCATAGATTCATTATCCACTCATCTTCTTCGTATCGCCGTCGAGTTCTAAAGCACCAAAATGACCGCCGCGTCGAGCGATGGGAGACGCAACATCGCTAGCAGCAGCCATCGGTTCGAGTCCAGGCTGCACCCTCCGCGATGAGTTCCTGGGGGGATTTAGCGCCCCAGCGTCTCCAGCCTGCCACCAGCGCTGAGTTCTAAAAGGGTCTCAGTGCTGCAGCCCCAGCCGCCATCTGACTCCAGCCCCACAGGCAGTGGGTCGAATCGCGAGCAGAGCAAACTGAATGTCCAGCAATGGTGAACAGGTGAGGGGCCAATGGTGAGCGTCCAGAGGGATCTTCGTCATCGCCGAAAGGAGCAGTGCGCCGGGCAGTGTGGCCGAGCGGTTGTAGGCGCTTCAAACTGGAACCGCGCGACCGCTACGGTCGCAGGTTGGAGTCCTGCCTCGGGCATTGATGTGTGTGATGTCCTTAGGTTAGTTAGGTTTAAGTAGTTCTAAGTTGTAGGGTACTGATGACCTCCCATAGTGCTCAGAGCCATTTGAACCATTTTTTGAGCAGTGCGCCGCTGATATCATAGCCCTGCCGTAGTAGGGTGTCGGCAGTCCACGGTCTTCCTGTCAGTGCAGCCCGATGTAAACACAGCTTTCCGGGCGGATTACGTCGATCATATGTCTCCACCGTCCAGGGTCAACTAGGAAACGAATATTTGGCTCACTGAGCCACAAACCATGAATGTACTAGTGCTAATAAAGACATTCTTTGCTGTCAACAGTGATTTCGACCTCGCCGCTCCCCCTCGCATCCTTCAGTAGACCCATTGTGAGTAAATAGTACTGACGAAGAACTTGTAACTTGAGAAACTGCCTATTTGCTTCCGTCTCGGGTTCTTCAGCCGACGTTCGTCTGATGACTTTACTGACGTTTCGCCAGCACGCGTACTGGCCGAAGAACCCGTGACAGAAGCAAATAGGCAGTTTGTCATCAAGTGGCCACGAAAACCTTAAGAATTTTGAACTTTTAACTTCTTTAATAAAAAGAATGAGAATCATGACGATAAAGTTGAATCAATGTCTGACCTGTGGAATGGGTATAGGACTCGAATTGTCGTGTTGAGTGTTGTAAGCGCAAGTGGTGTGCTTGCTCTGTCTTACTGTTAGCAAAACTTTACAAATCGATTGGGCAATGCAACTCCCAATACCAATAAAGAAATACAATCACTGCAATATACATTCAGCCTCTTAAGCACTGAATCCTAAGGCCTGTTCAAAACTCATAAGTTGGGTCCCTGTGCATATAACAAATAAATTAAATTGTCTTACCTCTAGAGCAGCAACGGTGGAACGCTATGTATTGTGGTCTCTCACAAAAAATATCAATGCTAGCTACTGGCTCAGCAGTGTGCAATGCTGGCCATAATACTTGAAATGCACATGAAATTCATTTGGCTGATAAACGAGAACATTTAAGAAAATTCAGCTTCAGTAAAATTTATATGACTTTGAAATTTTAAATTTGTGGCAAGTTCCATCGTACCAAACTGCTGAGCTCATCGATCGCTAGGCTTACTCACTACTTAATCTAATTACGCTAAGGACAAAACACACCCATGCCCAAGGAAGGACACGGACCTCCAACCGGGAGAGCCGCGTGAACCGTAGCAAGGCGCCCAAGACCGCACGGCTACCCCGCGCGGCTATATGACCTTGACTGGGAGGCGGTACTGATTATGGTGAATTACTAACACACAGTTTTTTTAGCAAAATTATATTGCGAGTTAAGTTTGGCTTTTCTAAAACGTCTCACAATTGAAGCTACATTACTCACAACTGATTCACAAACGATGAGATTTTAATAGAAAGTATTATCTAACTTAGTTAATCCAATATAAATGTAAATAATCAAATTACACATAGCTCTGTCAACATGCCTTAAAAGAATTACAAAAATGAAATATCGAACTGGTCTTTTTATTTAAACAGTTTACATACATTCTGGGGTTACTGAACAATGACAAATTACCAGCCAACTTATCTAAACTAACGCTCTGTCAAAAACAGAAATCATAATTATTTCACATCTTTCCCTTGCTTACATGTGGACTTCTGCTTCCACGTTCAACAATATTGACATACCTACATTAATTTAACACGTGGTGACTTCACACAGCACACCACAGAAACTCCCTACTCCATCGTCTTTCCCTCACAGACAGCTACCTACAACTGAGCGCCAAGCGCTCTCTTGCTCGTTCAGTAGCAGTACAGTATCTTTGGCTCTGCGGTCGCAGACTGTCAGCGATCCGCATTATCGAGCCTATCAGAGTCATTCATCGTTTATAGTGTTCTAGTTTCATTTTAATTTATCAATATTCTTATCATATTCTGGTGACACAGACAAGGGTGCCCCAGCAGACGCCTTTCATAACACTCCAGCGGTTTTAACAAATTTGGCGGATATTTGGAAGTACCCTGATCATTAAAGTTTTCATTGACAAATGAGTAGTTTGATTTCTAACTTTTTAGCAATTATAATAAGTCCTTGAAAGCTGAAATGCTTTCCTTTTGCCGTCCGGTGAGAAGCGAAGCTCATAATGAGCGCGGAAGTTTTGAGATGCATAATTGTATGAGCGCAGATTGGCTATACGGCTCGGTCAGATACCGGTTTTGTTGAACCATATATTCAAAAAAACTGGGTGATAGTTGCAAAAATAGAGTGTTCAAGATTGGTGAAACTAATTAGCTCGTCTTTAATGCCTCGCTGAGTCCTTTTCGGCAAATAAACAGGCAGAAAAGCATTTTGAAACCCTTCGACGGAGTAACACTGCCTCGCTATGGGTCTCATACACATCGAAGGTTCTCCTTCTAAAAAGCTACAGATAAACTCGACCTTGTTTGTCACTGTCCAGTTTGGTGGTAGCGAAAATGAAAATTGCTGCACCCAGTCTAGGGGATGCAGAGCTATGCCGTTATTCCTAAATACCTCGAATTTCCTTATAAACAGGAAATTTTTGTAGTCGAATCCTTCTCGTTGTAGATTTTGAGAGGTTTCGGCGGCGTAGAAGAACTGATTGTGAGATGACTCGCTTGTATCAAAGTCACGCACTCTTTGCAGTATGCTCATATTATTGTCAGGCTGAAAAGGAGGTGACTGTTGCTATTGCAATTTAGTTTGAAACTGATTGCGTGGACAAGATTTTCTGATATTGTCCACTTCCTGATGTAAACTGTTAACTTTCCTATGTAGCGAACTGTTATGTGCACCAAGCTCGTTTAATGTTTGCAGCATGTACTGATATTCTTAACATTCGATGAACGGAATGGGAACTGTGTTGTCTGATTTATTTTCGTTTTGATTTTCAAGTGTTTCTAATCTTGCCGAGAGCTCATCACATCTTTCCGTGAGCGAAAGAATGTGTAAGGAATTGTTTGAATCCGTACCGTCGACTTACTTCTGTAGTTTACGTGTAGTTTTGTTCATCTTTTTCAATTCTTCTTTGATTGTCTTAGGGTCCTGCACCAGCTCTAATTGCTCAAGACGAGAGCTTAACGACTCAATGTCATCTGTATGGTTTTCTTCAACTTTATGGATTCGTGTGTCAACAGTGGTTTGAAATCAGCTACGTCTGTCTGTATTCGATTGTGATTGTTTTTCTCTGTTAACCTCGCCTGTAGCGGAATTTATACTAGCGTCAACGTTGGTTGTAAGACTAGTGAGCCACCGCTGTTCTACTTCATGTCGTTGTATTGATAATGACTGTAGAAATTGCTCGTTTTCGTCAGTGTGTTTACGGATAAAGTCTTGGTATCGCTTTTCTGTGGTCTGAGTGCGAACTTTAAGACGTGCATCTAATCGAGTGTCTTGTTGATCTATTCTTTCATTAACTAGTTTGATTTCATCTGTAATTTTTTTAATAGATTTCACTACATTGACATCTTAAAACATTAATATCATCTCTCAAAGGTTTGGTACTGTCTGCACATTGCCTGAATATTGCTTCAGTTTCATCGCAAAGACGTTTTTCACTGGCCTTAATGTCTGTATCTACCTGTCTGAAACGGTTATCAGTCGTTTCTGTGTACGATTTAAGCTGAAGAAGATTCAGACAACACTGCAGATAATGAAGACACATTTGGGAATGACGATTCATGTAGGGTCTAGGTGTCGTCAGTGAAGTAGGTGATGTGCATTACTCAGCAGATACTTCGAACCTAGAAGGCAAAGATGGTACCAGTAATATTGGCAGTACTGAAGGTATATTTCTTCTAAAGAAATGGATGTGTATGGAACAAAATTCCAAAACAAGAAACAAAAGTAAGGAAGCATAGTACAAAAATATACCAGGTTAATACAACGAAGCTCCTTCCTTTGAAAACAATCGTAACACTGACAGACGCATTTGAACAATACATTTCTTCAGATACTGTAGAGAGAATTGTATGGTTCACTGAGCACAAAGGTGGAAGAGCCTATAAGAAAAAGTACTTTCAAGACAGTGGGGGAGATGTGGTAGTGTACAAATAACAGCTCCGACCGGTGTTTTGATAACAGATGGTCATCTAAATATTACATTGGTGCAGAAGTTCGTCGTGTTATTCCGTAAGTTTAATGAACACGAGATATACACACAGCAGAGACATTAGTCATCAGTAATATATTCTCCTTCTCTATTTACAACTGTCTGCCGATTCTGTGGTAACTTTAAGATTCAGAGACTGTAGAAATAACGTGGTACTGAGACGAAGAACTCGTCGAGTCCTGTTCAGAGCCTGTTTTCATCCGGATAGGAAGTTCCTTGAAAGTTGCTAGATAGAGACCGGAAGAGGTGAAAATCTGGGGTAACAAGATCAGATGAATAATGTGGGTGCAGAATGATTTCCCAGCCCATTTCTTGTACAGTGTTTTTTTGTCAGTCTGGCAGAACGCGAGTGTTAGCGTGGAGTGTTATCACTTTACGAAGTCTTCCTGGTCGTTGTTCTCGGACTGCGTTTGCAAGATGTCTCATTTGTTGCCAATAATTGTCAGCAGTGACGGTTACACTTCGGGGAAGCAATTCGTAATGCACCATACCGTTTCTGTTCCACCAGATGCACTACATTATCTTTTGTAAATACAAGCAGGTCTTTGAACAGGAAGTTGCTGCTTTGTTTGGGCTCAGCCATTCCTTTCTTTTCCTTGTGTTACCATAAAGACGCCATTTCTCGTCACTTGTAACTAGACAGGATAGGAATGGTCGGGTTTGTTCACGAGCCAATAGATGGCGAGCAAGCAGAGATGCACATTGGCCACCAGCTGATTTTTTTGATGTTTGGTTTCCAGCATACGGTAGCCGTATACCTGATTTTTTTAATCCTACCCATTGCATGCAAATATCGTACTTTGGTGGAATGATCACAGTTCATTACATCTGCCAGTTCTAGAGTACACTGACATCGATAATTAATTAACGCGTATGAACGATTTTCGTGAAATCCCGAAAGTCTCCCTGAAAGTAGAGAGTCACTAATGTGAAAACGATCCTCCTTAAAATGAAAAAAAAAAACATTTTCTTGCAGTGCTCTCTCCCATGACATTATCCCCCGAAACGGCGCAGATGTTTCTGTTGCCTCCGCTGCTGTCACCTCCCTACTGAACTCGAACAGAAAAATTTGTTGGAATTGTTGTGATTGCTCCATTTGACGCTACATTTTCTAGCCTTCACAGCACCACTCAATGTTTCCAAATGACAAAATGCCAATATCAAACTCAAACAGCAACAGTGAACTACAAATAAAAAATGAAAATCGATAAATAAACTGTTAGCAATCGGAGTACCAACATGCAAAAGATGAACGTTACGAAGTTACGTACCGCCATAACAGCAATTTGATTAATGTAAGACTATTGTAGAGCAAGAAGTACCGTCCACCAATATTTAGGCACACATTGGGTCGTCAGAGATTAGGAGACCAGTGTTTCTGCGGTTCGATGATAAAGCTACGAGAAAAGAGAAAGATAAGGGGGCTTCATTCAGAGACATTTGGGAGGATGTAAGTCGTAATCTTAGGAAATATTATCTATCAAACGAAACTTTGACGATTGACGAACAGTTAGTTCCACAGGAGTTCTTTTAGGCAGCAAAGGAGTTCAAAACCTCGTAAGTATGGAATTAAAATTTTCTGGATATGTGAATCCAAAAATTTGTATACACAGAAAGGGTTACCATATCCTAGGAAAGAAGAAGGCGAAAGAGGTTAAGACTTTTGTTGCAATGTTGTCACTCATTTTAGCAAAAGACTGTTTCGGTAGTTGACAAAATATTACAATGGGCAATTTCTTCACATTTATGGATCCGGCATATTTTCTACTACAACATGAGTTGACACTTATAAGAGCAGTTCGACAAAATAAACCGTTTGTACCTAGAGAACTTTTTCCAAGGAAAATCCGGGAGGAACATACACAGAATTTGGTTCCACCAGCGATCGTACTCTACTGCCATACTTTCCAAAAAAGGGTAAAAGTGTGGTGCTAGTTCCTACAATGCACCATGCACAAATGTATGTGCAGAAGATGCTTCTAAGACAGACTTAATAAAGTACTGTCATGAGATAAAAGATGGAGTAGTCTGATTAGATCAGAAAGTGCTTAATTATACTTGCAAAAAAAAAAAAAAAAAAGAGAAGATGGTCCCGAACAGTATTCATGAATTCAGTTGATGTAATATGTGGAGGTGCAACATATGGCGTATTTTTGAATAAAAATCCGACATATCAAGTCAAAAAGTTGAAATATAGGTGTCAATTTTTTCTTGTCTATATCGTTGAAGATTTGGTTCAGCCACATATGAAAAGAAGGACAGAACTCGGACTTTAGGAACCTGTTCTTCATTGTATGGACAGAAACATGTTCTTCATTGTATGGACAGAAACCTGTTCTTCATTGTATGGAAAGTGTTGTGCATCAGTCTCAAGACTCGAGTGCAGTAATAAAAAAAACTCTAGTGAAGAGGAAGCGTCGTTAATTGTGCGATCCTCAAAAAGGAAGAATGCAGAAAATTCCTTGTAGTAACTACAGAACAAACGTATGTGCTGAGCATTCAACCTCTGTAGTGAAGTGTAATAACTGCTTCATTGAAAACAAGACACAGAAGTAGAACTCTTTGAGGTATAAAGATTATCAACATACTATACAAATTTGTAACTGATATAGACGACCTTTTTTCCAGGGTTTATCATCCAGCGAATTTTAGAAAAATAAATAAAAATTTTGTTACTTTACCACATTAAATATTTCCGAGATTCCTGGGAGAAGGGACCATAAGTCAATAAGGCGAATTTAAATATTTGAAATCAAAGATGTTTGGAATGTGTATCTTAATAATAACTAAACGTAATATATGTCCAAGTCAAATTTTTAATATAATTAGGTTTTGTAACAACAAATATTTTATATATATATTAATAGTACCGCAGTCTTGAAAACATAAGAATAACAGTAAACTCACATATGGGTCCTTCTTCGATAAACTAACAGTGAATGAGTTTTAGAAGAATAAGTAGTGCTGTAACATGTTTAATTGTAAATATAGCAGTTACTTTGTTTGACTTTACACATAAAAAGGAATAAGATGTAATAATACAGTTATTTATTACAATCTCTTGCATTTTAAATCTTGCTTTCATCAAACACAGTATCTAAGCAAACACAGCTCTCTTCATCTTTGTATTTAAACAAGCCACAAACGTCATCTTCTTTCACATACGTTGCTGGTGCATGATTCAGGCTTTCAAGTTCAATATCTCTTAGCTGTTTTTTTTTTCAGAGATAAAACAGGGTAAATTTACTGAAGTAATTTGTTAAGTGCATTACGGTACCACTATTTGCATATGTTAGTTCAAAGTATGATTGTATCTTGATTACACTCCCTTTTTCCTTGGGTTTAGCAATAAAATATTTGTTGAGACCGCTTTTCAGATCTTTCATGGGTTCTGTCGAAGCTGACTTCAAACGGTGAAGGATTGGTTCTACTCTCAGCCGTAGCTGAAACATATGGTAACATAGTTGTGGCCCCATACATTTTCTTCAGTTTTGGTTATATTAGCCTGAAGTTCCTGTCACATTGCCAAAGAACGTTCCTGTTTGAAAATATGTGTGTAACATTCACTGATAGACTCTGATTAACAATGAAGAAAATGAAGTGATAGCTAAATTTTTCTTTTGTCCTCCACAGACATTGGAAAATAAAAATCATTATTTTCATACTATGGAATTAATTTTGAAAGAATGCTTCAGAAATTAGGCAACTGAATTTGAATCTTTTTTTATTATATTTCCATAAAACACTGCATAAACGAGGAACTACCATTGTGTATGTGAACATTAAACATGTACAGTCATAGAAGCCTTTCATAAAGTGGACTGCTAACATTCAACATCGAAAGGGGTGAATTTTGAGAAAAGTCACACTCAACAACAAGATAAGAAGTGTCTGTCTTGCTCTTAAGGGCGAAATCACTCTTCATTGAAAGGTATCTCTCTGTCTTCCTCTGATGCAGTGCATACTCTGATTAACAAACTTCTGTTGCATCACGTTTTAACGTGTTTTGACATGCTGCTTTCAAACATAGTTATAACATTCTTCAAAGAACTTGAAATAAGTTACGTATTTCATAATAAGCTTTTACCAGTTTGGCCAAAAAGAGTTCGGAGAACATTTGAAATATATCTTGACGTTCAAGTTTGGATTCTAAAAGTTATTTAAATTTGGTGTACTGACAGAATTGTGATACTTTTCACTAAGAGTCATGCTTCATTTTTTTAAATTTAACCGAAACACTTGATTCCAATGCATATGGGTGGTTATCGTGACTGCGCCTTCTTTTTTCAAATGTTTCATTCTTTTTCTTATTCTGTGTGGCCCTCATTCTTGGTAACGACACTTGGGAAAGCTCACAGAGAGCTACATGACTAATGTTAACCTTAGATTCTCCAATAACTAACATATATTCCCATGCGTTGTTTTGAAAGGTCTTGGGGTTTTCGGTTTTCTTTGTATATTTCTTACCTTTCAGTTTCATGGCGTGTCCTAAATAAGAATCTTGCATCTCCATACTCTGTCAGTTAAAGATATTTCATAAAATTTATTTTAGAGGACACTTTTGTGGCAACAATCGTTCATTGTTGAACACGTCTTTTCCATAACGTTAGCTCCAGTACTGTTTACATATGTATCATCACTTGACATCCTCCTCTGAGCACCTGTCTTCTTCAGACTATTACGGCAGTAAAACTTTTTACTTTTATTTCCACTGGTTTCCATCTCAATTCATTTTATATAAAAGCAAACTTACAGAAACTAACAAACAGATCCAGTGCACAGGTTCAGATAAGTGCACATCAGACACAATAAGTGTTGCCAGTCACTAAAATGGCGAAATTCAGAAACTAAACTTGGAATATTGTGTAGAATATGGCATATCATTTAAAACGATTTTCCGATAAATAACCGGTAGGTGTGTATTCCACAAAGCACCTCATTTATATTTATATTAATAAGACCTTGCTTCATTAGCATATATTCCTAATTCTATTGTTACCTTAGAGAAAAAAATGTAAAGAAAAAATACCTGTTAATCTCGCAACTCACCGCAGGTGTTTACCAGGATAAAATAGCTTGGGTAATCAATGGTTTAGGGCACTATGTAACAGCGCACAGCCGCACCCCTTTGTTAGCACAAGAACCACTAAATTTATTAAATTGTTGTTGTTAGCAGGAAAGCAGTCCATCTGATAATTAATTTCACTTCATTTTGTTGCTAGAAACCAACGGGACTTTACAATTGGCTACCTGTCTTCAGAAGATAAAGCATCGATCGTCCACGTGCAGCTGCAGCAACGATCTGCGTACTTCACTGCTCGCGCTACACGTGATGGCAGCTGACGTTCGCCAGGCATTCGCCACAGGGTGCAGCGTGATTGATCGCTCTCAGTCATTCGTATCCCGTCATCCACTGCTAAATGGCGTCGCTCTCTACGCCACCTCAAGCGCCGTTTAGCACTGAGTATAGGAATATGTGGCTTATGAGGAAATGTTCGAACATTGTACCCCGTTCTAGCTACCCACTGTCATTGTGATAGCGTGGCTACTATGGGACTCACGAGTGAGTCCTTCCACTAATTTCATGCGAGTTTTTGCAACGACCTTCCTCAATGCTCCACAGTCCCTATTCGTCACTACATGAGGTCTGCGTGATCTTAGTTTAGCTATGGTTGTTCTTTCGCCTTCGCAATCACATCACCAACAGTTCATTTGGGCAGATATAGAAGGGTGGAAATGTGCCTGACACATATGTTACTTAGGTGAAATGCAACGACTAGTCCACATTCGAAGTCGCTGAACTCTCTTGACCGACCCGTTGTCTTCTTTCTGCTTCCGTACTAACAACAGATATTTCCAGTCTCTTTGTACCAGCGTGCCCACCTTTGGTAATGTCTAACTGTCAGTTCCGCATTTCACAGCGGTGTCCGGATACTTTTGATCGGACAGTATTCTTAGATAGGTGACGCTACGGCACTGGATTGGTGCCTTTCCGGTCGTCAATAAATATTTCGCTAATGTGTACCGCACTCGATACGGGCTTCTGTATAACCTTGTGGATAACATCGGAAGTTCACTGAGGCTTTTTGCGGATGATGCTGTGGTATATCGAGAGGTTGTCACAATGGAAAATTGTACTGAAATGCAGGAGGATCTGCAGCGAATTGACGCATGGTACAGGGAATGGCAATTGAATCTCAATGTAGGCAAGTGTAATGTGCTGCGAATACGCAGAAAGATAGATCCCTTATCATTTAGCTACAAAATAGCAGGTCAGCAACTGGAAGCAGTTGATTCCATAAATTATCTGGGAGTACGCATTAGGAGTGATTTA
This sequence comes from Schistocerca cancellata, assembly GCF_023864275.1. Lineage (NCBI taxonomy): Eukaryota > Metazoa > Arthropoda > Insecta > Orthoptera > Acrididae > Schistocerca > Schistocerca cancellata. The sequence goes on from NC_064628.1 coordinate 75,531,011, forward strand.
AAATGGAATGGTCATATAAAGTTAATCGTTAGTAAAGCAGATGCCAGACTGAGATTCATTGGAAGAATCCTAAGGAAATGCAATCCGAAAACAAAGGAAGTAGGTTGCAGTACGCTTGTTCGCCCACTGCTTGAATACTGCTCAGCAGTGTGGGATCCGTACCAGATAGGGTTGATAGAAGATATAGAGAAGATCCAACGGAGAGCAGCGCGCTTCGTTACAGGATCATTTAGTAATCGCGAAAGCGTTACGGAGATGATAGATAAACTCCAGTGGAAGACTCTGCAGTAGAGACGCTCAGTAGCTCGGTACGGGCTTTTGTTGAAGTTTCGAGAATATACCTTCACCGAAGAGTCGAGCAGTATATTGCTCCGTCCTACGTATATCTCGCGAAGAGACCATGAGGATAAAATCAGAGAGATTAAAGCCCACACAGAAGCATACCGACAATCCTTCTTTCTACGAACAATACGAGACTGGAATAGAAGGGAGAACCGATAGAGGTACTCAAGGTACCCTCCGCCACACACCGTCAGGTGGCTTGCGGAGTATGGATGTAGATGTAGAAGCGGTGCCGACATTCATCTCGTTTCGTTAATTGCCACGACATGTCCTGTAGTCCACTTTGCAGGCAGGCCTCTATCCTTACATCGGCGGCATCGGCAATAGAGTGACAATGCAGGAAGTCCCGACAGCCGAGGTCGTCTAGTCTGGGTGACAGCTGGAGCCCTACGACCTCCGCTCTTCGGTCCAACCGCCATAAAGAGCGCGGGTACCGGGTTCAGCGTACCGCGTCCGTAACAGGACAGATCCCACGCTGCGGTTATCCCCGCCTGCAATCCGTATCTGCGAGCGACGCAGGACCTGCCGGGGATCGCCCCAGCTGCAGCCGCCCTGCCCACAATTTGCGGACCTTGCACGCACCCGGAACTCGGACACACCGACAACGCCTACGGACCGGTCTCACACTAGCAGTGTCACCCGGAGCTGCTCTCCTGAACATTAGATATTCAGCTCTCTACAGGTGCGAACTCACCTTGCTCCTTCGTCGCTATCACTAACACGCGGGAAAACTGCTGGACTTCTATGGTTCGAAATCTGACGGTATTAGTACCACATTAGTACACTACTGGCCATTACAATTGCTACACCACGAAGATGACATGCTATAGACGCGAAATTTAACCGACTGGGAGAATATGCTGTGATATGCAAATGATTAGCTTTTCAGAGCATTCACACAAGATTGGCGCCGGTGGTGACACCTACAACGTGCTGGCATGAGGAAAGTTTCTGACCGATTTCTCACACACAAACAGCAGTTGACCGGCGTTGTCTGGTGAAACGTTGTTATGATGCCTCGTGTAAGGAGGAGAAATGCGTACCATCACGTTACCGACTTTGATAAAGGTCGGATTGTAGCCTATCACGACTGCGGTTTATTGTATCGCGACATTGCTGCTCGCATTGGTCGAGATACAATGACTGTTAGCAGAATATGGAATCGGTGGGTTCAGGACGGTAATACGGAACGCCGCGCTGGATCCCAACGGCCTCGTATTACTAGCAGTCGAGATGGTAAGCATCTTATCCTCATGGCCGTAACGGATGGTGCAGCCACGTCTCGATCACTGAGTCAACAGATGGGGACGTTTGAAAGACAACAACCATCTGCACGAACAGTTCGACGACGTTTGCAGCAGCATGGCCTATCAGCTCGGTGACCATGGCTGAGGTTACCCCTGACGTTGCATTAGAGACAGGAGCGCCTGCGATGGTTTACTCATCGACGAACCTGGGTGCACGAATGGCAAAACGTCATTTTTTCGGATGAATCCAGGTTCCGTTTACAGTATCATGATGGTCGCATTCGTGTTTGGCGGCATCGCGGTGAACGCACATTGGAAGCGTGTATTCGTCATCGCCATACTGGCGTATCACCCGGCGTGATGGTATGGGGTGCCATTGGTTACACTTGTCGGTCACCTCTTGTTCGCATTGACGGCGCTTTGAACAGTGATCGTTACATTTCCGATGTGTTACGACCCGTGCCTCTACCCTTCATTCGATACTTGCGAAACCCTACATTTCAGCAGGACCGCATCTTGCAGGTCCTGTACGGTCCTTTCTGGATACAGAAAATGTTCGACTGCTGCCCTGGCCAGCACATTCTCCAGATTTCTCACCAATTGAAAACGTCTGGTCAATGGTGGCCGAGCAACTGCTTCGTCACAATACGCCAGTCACTACTCTTGATGAACTGTGGTATCGTGTTGAAGCTGCATGGGCAGCTGTACCTTTACACGCCATCCGAGTTCTGTTGTACCCAATGCCCAGGCGTATCAAGGCCGTTATTACGGCCAGAGGTGGTTGCTCTGGATACTGATTTCTCACGATCTATGGACCCAAATTGCATGAAAATGTAATCACATGTCAGTTCTAGTATAATATATTTGTCCAATGAATACCCGTTTATCATCTGTATTTCTTCTTGGTGTAGCAATTTTAATGGCCAGTAGTGTATTAGACCAAAGAAAAGTAGACGTGCTACCTTGTGACACTTACTGTCTCCACCGCAAAGTATTTTCTTTAAAAATATGACACGTTTTAATTTCTTATCCGTAATCATCAGATACAAAATTTTTGGCTACGAATGGCACTTCAATGTGAACTGCAGTATCATAAGCAGCAGACTCTACCAGAATTCCAACTCTGCTAACTTATAATTGTAGTGACACATTGCGAAAAAATGTAGAGAACTTTGTCGCCTACACAAAGTGTAGCACCTATATAATTAATCTAATGAGTGTTAAGTTTTATTGTTTTTTTCTTGTTGCTTGTAGGTACATCGCAGAGATCTGGTTAGCCCCGGATGCCTTACTTGGCGCGTGTGCGAGTTAATCCGTTGTCGGGTATTGCAGCCAGATCGTCTACGGCTGTCCGCCTCAACAAACAGCTGATCATTATTTTAGAGTCAAGCAAAAGAATTAATTATCTTTTAACATGTGTTCTGTCTCTCCTACGCCACTACATTTATACGAAACCTGTCAAGAATTTATAGTATAACGCCTACCATTGTACATCGTTTGAGTAAATGAAGTTTTTTGATTCGTCAGTCATCTGCCTGGTGTGATGCAGTCCGTCAGGAACTCCTCTCTCTCGCCAATTTCATTATTTCAAAGTGATGCTTGCACCAAACGTAGTCAATAAATTGTTGGATGTATTCCAATCTCTCTCTTCCTCTACAGTTTTTACTCTCCACAGTTCTCTCTAGTAATGTGGAAATTATTTCCTGATGTCTTAAGATAGGTCCTATGATCTATGATCCTGTCCCTTCTACAGGTCAGTGTTTTCAACATGTTCCTTTCTTCGCCAAGGCTGAGGAGAGCTTCCTCGTTACCTACGTCATCAGTCCAGCTAATTTTCAACGTTCTTAGCACGGTATTTCTAACGCTTTGTTTATCTCACATGTATTAAAACACTATTTACTTTCTAGAAGCAATAAGGTCAGAAGCATATCGACGAAGAGTATTTAGAATGAATATTTTGTGTTTCAAGGACAGGAAAGAAAGAAGCTACAAATCGTTTGTCGATGAATCATATACAGGTAGATTATGGAGGATATGTTCTCGTAAATTAAAGTCGAAGAATACCAATTTCAAGTGTACCGGCTAGGGCAGACACCAATGTTTTACTGACTGCGCTGAGTCCCTGCCTAAAAGAAATTCAGTAACTGAGTATTTCAAAAATATCTCAAAGTGGACTTGGAAAATAATATTTGATTCTTCCCCGAATGAGCAGATATTCGCTAATTTAACGAAATACAGCCAAATTGTGTCAACTATCAGACGAAGCAGTGGTAATGAGGTGACATCACAATGTGGTACCATCATAAATCCCATAGATTCTTGAGTCATAGTCGAATGGCGGAATCATTGTTTATCGTGGTCGTTTTCTTGGGTGGGAATGTTCACTTCGGAGGCCATCTCAGTATCTTTGATGGAATTCCTATCAATTTTTGCACAGAACCTATTTGGGAACTAGTCTTCCCATAGCTCACATTTACGGAGATATCTTCCTTGGAGAACATTTTCTCAATGACTAAAAAATTCATAGATCAATCCTGTTTATTTAACTGATAAAACAAGGAAAGCGCGTAAACATTATCTCCTTAGCGTCTCCTAATTGTTGGATTATACCCTTATTTTCTAATCTCACATATACTGACATCCCTCAAGCAAAAAAAGCATCTCTACGTCAGTACGAGTACATGGGGAGCCACTCGCCACTTTTACAAGCACGAGCGAACAGATATATTCCGTATTTCTAGATTTAGGGAAGATGTTTGGCACAGTACTACACCACTATGAATTATCTTCAAAAATTATGTCTTCTAGAAGACGTTTCTGTCTGTGAGAAAGCTTTATATGATATGAAATAGCTGATGTGAAAAGGTAGGAAACATCAGATGTGTCCTAAGGAATTCTGACTGGAACACTAAGGTGTTCATTACACATGAAAGACCAACAATAGTAGTAAAACAGCTCATTGACTATCCTCTGATTGCGTTTTCATTAGAGAAATATTATTATGGATAAAAGGTTGCAAATTCCAGACAAATTGAGCTGTAATACACTTAAGTTATCGAACGCCCATTTTCATCGGTTGCAGGTAAGTACGAAAATATGGGCATAAACAAATGAGGCAATCATAATAATGCACAATAATGAGCTTTTTAACGCATTTAAATATGTAAAATTTAAATATGTATGATATGATATGGAAAAAAGCATGTGTATAGCGCCTATTGAATGTTACTTCTCCATTATTTCGCGTCAGTTTGCTATTACAACGATAAACTCCGTTGGGTGACTCACTGTAGTGAGTGAATGTGCAGACAAAATTATATACATAATAACATATGGTAGGTATAAGTGAGGCAGACGGTACGACAGAAAAATAAAGGAGAATGAACGTAATATTACGACTAAATTAGGAGGGTATGAACGATTCAATCGATGAGCTTGTCATGAATTAATGTTGCTGTTTTGCGGATCGTAAGTCTGTGGTAATTGTAGGAAAAATGTGAGTGTTATGCTATACCGTACCTGCTAGGTTTTAAACGCTGATTGCCTATGAAAGTTAATCCTGGTAAGTGTAACATAATCCGACTTCTAATTTTGTGGGATATCTAGATAGTGAATACTTACCTTGTGCACCGATTTACACTGGGCATAGGAAAAGAAAATTGAATTTACATGAACCTGAATACGTCTAACAAACATCTTACTTGATCTCTTCCTTCCACTGCGTCCAATTCCTTCACCCCTTTCTTTGACAATATATTCCTCCCCCTCCCTCTCTCTCCATTCCCCCTGCCTTCACTCTGTCCATTCCCCCCATAGCCATCTAAAACTGTCCCCAGCCACACTCATTTGCACATATAGCCTCTGCTGTACAGTCAATAAAGCAGGCCGATCCTACTCCTACAACATGCCTGTCAAGCAGGACCATCTACATATCAGGTATTTGATGATCTTTTTTTGCCCCTGACATACAGACTACCATGGAAAGCAGGTCGACAAAGCAGGTTGACACTACTCCAATACAATACACCTGTCACGAAGGGCAGCCTACATGTTGGGGCCTGGAAAACCATTGCTTCCCCCTGAAATGTAGGCTGCCCTGGAAAGGTTGTTGATCTGGCAGGCTGATATTGTTCCCACACAACATACCTGTCATCCAGAGCAGCCTATATGCTAGGGGCTGAAAAACATATTTCTGCCTGTATCTCCACTCCTATTAGAGATATAAAGTTATAAGCCCCACAATAGCCATACTCCTGAGGCCTGTTTTATCTGTACCAGATTCAGTTGAAATCGATCCAGCGGTTTGGGAGTAGATCTCAGACATGCACACTACACTTAGCTTTATATGCATATGACAGATAACAGATGAAGAACTACCGTTCCACCTATTTCGTTATCTCAAGACTGTACCTTTTCTGCTAGAATGTCATGTATAACCTTGCATAGCCATGCAAGTATAATATTCATATAGAATGAGTCTAGTTAAGATATCAGTTGAAGTGAGAAGACACTGAATGATTTTCCTAATACCATAATTTAAATATTGCTTTTTACACTTGTATTGATTGTATGGTGACTATTGTATGTATGTCAGGAAAATCTTGTCTAACTAGGAAAGTGACTGGCACCGAACTTCATTTGAAAGAATGTTTGAGTATAAATGCGTACATGTACCTCCAAAGATAGTCAATTTGCAATACTGCATATAATGCTAAAGTTCAGAAAGCACATGACACACAGCTTTCAGAATGGGAGAGAACTGAACAAAGAAAATAAAGTCAATTCAAGTCGCAAAATGATGAGGAAGGTTCATTAACGAGGAATGTGACGAAAGTGAATGGTCTACCAGTGGGATGAACTGAAAAAAAAGACAATTCTGCACTAAGTATCAGCGACGAGTTCCTCTGTCATGCCATTTTCATCTCATAAGGGGATCATACGGCAATCGGATTTTTGTAATTTTTTATGTTCATGGTACGTGAATTTCAGAACTCAGACATAAGCAGTTCGACACAACTTTCATAAATTCTCGAGAAAATCGACTTTTAAGTATTCCGAACACGTCTAATATACTAAGTATTTAGTAGACATTTTTCGAAAAGTACTGTGACTCAGTGTTAGAGTGCTTGTTGGTTGTATGACAAGCCTTTGGTTTGAGTCTTGGTGGAATCAAATTTATAGCAATGGTGCATGTAATATGAGCATTTACAGGAAGCGTAAAAAAATATAAAAAATTTCATTTATAATCTTTTGAGTTATACAATATTGATTAAACATCTTTGTATAGAATCGGCAACTAAGAATTGTTCTTTCAAATGAAAACTGGAATCTTGTGTGGAATATATGACTAAGAAAACACGTGTTTTACATAAACATGACTATCAGTTACGTTACTGCCTAATGTGTTCAACACAGAAATGCTCGAAGAACATGCAGCTTTGTTTAAACATTTGATGCAGCTGAATCAAACTCAGCCCCCCCCCTCCCCGTCCGACACACACACACACACACACACACACACACACACACACAGCGAGCGAGCACTACTACAGGACCACATTTAACGTCGAAAAGTTTCTACCTTATTTTAGAATATTATAGAAATTCTTCCAGTCCATATGTGGCATACAGCAAACCAGTGCTTAACAGTATTGGTTAAAAACAGTCTTGGTTGCAATTTTCGTTTTTATTTTTTTTTATTTTTCAACGACGCGTTTCGCCTTATTTAGGCATCTTCATGTTATCTACGTAGAAAACAGAGAACAAATACATCTATTTAAGAATCGCGATCGCATTGTGCAGACTTGGATAACTTATAAGCATGTATAAACAGATCACCTATTGAAAGTATAAACAGATCACCTATTGAAAGTATAAACAGATCAGCTATTGAAAGAGCAAATACCTTAATTTGGTATTTATTAGAAGAAACCTTCAGTCAGTGTAGCCAAAGGGCATCGTCGAATATATCAGGCCAATATCGCCTTCGTTAAACTCAGTAAAAACTAGAAATATAAAATAGTAAAATCATTACCTTTTCTAGATGTACGCGAGAGGCACCAAGATCTGCATAACGCGTTCCCGTTCACAGGAGCGAGTAACACAGTAATATGGGGGCTCAGGTAGTAAGCATAATGCTCCACAGCGTGGTGTGCCAGTACAGAAGCGTAATACAGAATCACCTCAAGAGGTGGGGCTGCGACGCAGCAGTGATTGAAAATGAGAGATTGTAAACTGGATATACATACCCACAAAAACTTTATAAATGTAATGCACATAAAACATAGCTGAGTGGTCAGCGCGACAGAATGTCAATCCTAAGGGCCCGGGTTCGATTGCTGGCGGGGTCGGAGATTTTCTATGAGCTGGGACTGGGTGTTGTGCTGTCCTAATCATCCTCATTTTCATCCCCATCGACGAGCAAGTCGCCGAAGTGGCGTCAAACCGAAATACTTGCACTCGGCGAACGGTCTACCCGACGGGAGGCCCTAGTCACACGACATTTTTATTGATAAGATGGAATTACTCGGGGCAACACCTGTGCTTAACTTATCCTAAAATTTTGACGAAGTAAAATATAAATGAAGGCGGTAAATTTAAAATGAGACAACAAGGTGTATAATACAACACACAGATCAGTACATAAACATATTTTTCGTATCATATAGCGCTAGAACGAGAACATTAAAAACACAGGCCCGTAATATCAGATAAAGAGGCAGCCCCTATAACACTCTATACTGCGTCATTCAGAGCTAGAACGTCTAGCAAGAAAACTTATCTTTTTATATAATGCATGTGAAATTATTAGGTTTAAAAAATACACACCAACGTGGAAGACGGACGTTATGCGGATAAACTTCTTCCCCTTTTGCGCAAAATGCAAAATCTTAAGAAATTGAAATATTGAGGCATATGAAAGAAAAAGATTTGTCTCTCCTTAACGGCCAAATATTTGGCGCCAATCAGGCCTTTTTAGAAGTTATGAAATCAATGTTATTAATGTAATCCTGGAGCTGTCGTAGTTCTGCCTAAATATGAGCCCTGTTCCTCTTTGGTATTACGTCATCTGCTTGGCCAAGCCATTAGGTTTTTTTTTATTCAAATAGGATACTTGCGAGTTAGTCGCTTTAAATGATGACGCGTTTTACACATTTAAATGTAGCTATAAAGAAAAAGGGGGGGGGGGGGAAGGCGAAGTTTACCCGCATAACGTCCGTCTTCCACGCTGGTGTATATTGTTTAAGCCTAATAATTTTACTTGGATTCTGTAAAAAAAAAAGTTTTCTCGCTAGACGTTCTAGCTCCGAATGACGCAGTATAGAGTGTTATATGGGCTGCCTCTTTATCTGATATTACGGTTCTGTGTTTTTAATGTTCTCGTTCTAGCGCTATATGATACGAAAAATATGTTTACGTACTGATCTGTGTGTTGTATTATACACGTTGTTTTCTCATTTTAAATTTACCGCCTTCATTTATATTTTACTTCGTCAAAATTTTAGGATAAATTAAGCACAGGTGCTGCCCCTAGTAATTCCATCTTATCAGTGCTTTGTGTGCATTACATTTATAAAGTTTTAGTGGGTATGTATATTCAGTTTACGATCTCTCATTTTTAATCACTGCTGCGTCGCAGCCCCACCTCTTGAGGTGATTCTGTATTAGGCTTCAGTACTGGCACACGACGCTGTGGTGCATTATGCTTACTACCTGTGTGCCCCCATCTTACTCTGTTACTCGCTCCTGTGAACGGGAACGCCTTATGCAGATCTTGGTGCCTCTCGCGTACATCTAGAAAAGGTAATGATTTTACTATTTTATATTTCTAGTATTTACTGAGTTATGACCTTCAAGTACGAGAAACGTACAATATCACGAAAATGCGAATACTGTATGGTACCCTTGGAGAGTAGTACTTTCACACTATGGTTCAAATGGCTCTGAGCACTATGGGACTTAACTTCTGAGGTCATCAGTCCCCTAGAAGTTAGAACTACTTAAACCTAAGTAACGTAAGGACATCACACACATCCACGCCCGAGGCAGGATTCGGACCTGCGACCGTAGTGGTCGCGCGGTTCCAGACTGTAGCGCCTAGAACCGCACAGCCACCCCGGCCGGCTTCACACTATGACTTCACTTATTTGTCGGATGTATTTCAATCTTTGTTTTCCCCTACACTTTTTCAACTCCATAGGCAGCATTTCGTACAATCGGAGCTATTCTCTGTGTCTCAATACACATCAAGTCATCCAGTTCCTCCTTCTTAACAAATTTCCATTTTTCTTTCTTCCCCCATTCTGTGGAAAACTGCGTCATTCCTTACCTTATGAGTCCATAACAAACTGATTTAATAAAGTGTACATTTCTCAAAGAGACAGGGCTATAGTAGCTACACTCTTTGCTCACGAACGTAACTGGAGATTAGATATGCCAGACTCCAGTTTTTCTGAATATGCACTGAACCCAGGTGACAGACACATACTCGACACAGAAGTACACTATGTCACCAACAAAGGTAAGAAAGAATTATGTGTGTGTGTGTTGCTAGTATCTCTGTTTCCCTCGCCTCATTTTCTGTTGTTCCCTTTCTCACATGAACAATAGTCAATTACTTCCTGAGAATGGCAAACTGTGCTGAAATACAGTTTTCAATAAACACATTAATACAGCAAAAACACAGTTTCTATGTCTTTCAGATCTGAAACTGGTTCACCAAAAAGTGATGGCAAGAAAATGTATTTCATGAGTCTTCACTTCAGAGCACTAAACACATATCGCACACCTTGTGGTAATTAGAAAGAAGTTCAGGTAGTAAAGGTACGAAGAAAAATTCAGAGTATGTTCCTTCTTGTTGTTTATTTTTTTTTTATGTTTTGTATTTCTGGTAGTTAGGGAAGAAGTAGTCTGTTGCAGAAGCAGACATTTCAGCCCAGCAGAGCAGCCTTGGCTTGGAGATGGGCGGCGGCGGCGAGAGCGCCATGGGCGGCGTAGGCAGCGGGGGCGGCGTAAGCCACGGGAGCAGGAGCGGCGTATGCTACGGCGGGGGCGGCGTAAGCGTGGGCAGCGTAGGCGTGGGCGGCGTGGGCGGCCAGTGCGGCGGCGCCGTTGACGACGGCGTCACGGGCCTGAGTCTGGGCGACGGCGGTCAGGTGGGCGGCCCTGGTGGCGGCGACGGCAGGGGTGTCCAGCAGGTAGCCGTCGGAGCGCACGGCGACGGGGGCGGGGCCGTAGGCGGCGTAGCCGGCGTGCACGGGGGCGGCCACCACCGCGGGGGCGGCGTACGCTGCGGGGGCGACGACAGCGGCGGGGGCGGCGCCCAGGTAGCCGGGCTTAGCCACGGCGACGGCCAGGATGGCGCTCAGGACGATCTGAAATTCAAAAAATTATCATAAAACAAATTTTCTCGACTAACATCATACCATAGAAATACTGAAATATTACACAAAGAAGCTTGTTGTTTGCTATAGTACTGAAGTAAAATAAAGCAGCAGTACGTACCAGGGTGTTCATGGCTGTGGGAGTTGTTGTTGTTGCTGCTGCTGCTGCTGCTGCTGCTGCCGAAATGTGCCTGTCCAGTGGTCACGGCCGCTATTTATACCGTGCAGTCCGGCAGTGTGTGCAAGGAGTGAAAGCTGCACCGCCTCCTGATTCTAACCTTGTACTTGGTTCTCCGTCGGGCGTTGTCTTGTTAAATGTGATTGAACCCCGAAACTGCTCTTGGTATTTGCGGTTTCGCTTTCCGAATAAAGTTTACTGTTACTAGCTATGTGGAGTTCATAACCAACTTTATTGTGGTTGCATCCGTTCGCGATACTCTCTCTCTTCACTGGTCACATCACTTCATAATCACTTCACAATTGCTGCCAATAGTTGCAGAATGGGGAGAGTGAAACTTGCTTGACATGTTTTAGACGACATCTTAAAAAAAACTAGTTTTTTATACCTTAAGAAATTATGCAATTTCACTGTTGTGTAGACAAATTCCTCAGTTTCGCCTTATGTTATAAACTAGCATTTCACCATGTGCTACAATTTTCTTTCTTACTTTCTTATGCTGTAACAAAGTGAACTCTATTTTTGCGTAGGAGTCCCCAACTGCGAGCTCTCTGCCAATATATGTTCAATGTTTGATGTTCTGTTCTACAAGATATTGCCATTGTCAGTTCTTTTCTAACGACTTCCATGAAGTCTGATGTCAACCAACGGATTTGTTAAATGTCGTAGTCTCTTCACAGCCTTAAGACTATCTACACACATTATTCCTACAAAAATTACGCTTCCATTCCACTATTTCTTCTAAGTGACCCACCTTAGGTATACATCATCTGAATTCCTTACAGCTGTGAGGATGATGCGGCTGTTCAAGCCATTCAAAATGTAATTTTACAGTTTTACACTTCTGTTGTTTGCGTTGTTGCTACTGCTGCATGAAAACTAATGCAGGCCATCTGTAAATTATACATTCGTCTAGTATTAACTTATCTTTTTCAGCGTAGTTCCCTTCGAGTGAAAAACCACATTGTATTTATTCATCAAAGTCATAATCCTGCACTATATTCGAATATTGTTTTGCTGTAATTATGTGCCTACGACAGTGCAATGCGCTTTTCACCCATCGTTTGTGTTTAAGGTGCTGTCACAAATTCATGAGGTTAGCAGCTATTACGATGGTTACTACAGTAATTTCATGGTGTTGAAACTTGAATATTCCTAGGAAGTGCATAGCACCATTTAGAAACTTTGAAAACGCAGATCTGCAGGATTACTGAGGGAGTGAACCAAAAATAAAGAACTGATACTTGCTCAAAGGGATAACGCAGAAAAAGCAACTACAAAGAATCACCAAGAGTGAGAGTAGAAATTTTCTGTGCATTCGATGAAAACGGACTGAATTAGAGTTTGGGCAGTGTAATGACGGCACTTTATTAGCAAATTTTGGCTATTAAATCGGCTGATATGTATCGTATCACTGATAATAATCAACTGATAATAGGGAAGGGCTTCTAGCCGTAATGCAGAAAGCTAGTGATACGAATATTTGCATATCAACAGTAACTTACATAAGCAATGCACTTTTATTTGTGAACCTCATCTTCTATAGCTGTTATGGCTGCGAGTGGGACAGAAAGGTCATTGTCATATGGTGATGATGAGAAAATATGCGTAATGTAATTAATTGCACCAGTTGTTAGATTTCCAAAGTTATCTGAGTCCTCCCAAGAATTTCGTTGTGGATTACTTTCTCTGCATATCGCCTGTAATAAAGTCTTACACTTGGCAATCCATCACTACCGATCCACTTGCCTTGCTCCATACATTAGCAGTTAAACTCCTGAGTGCCTTGCACAATGTTATTGTGTTAGTGATCGGTGAACAGCCATACCAGCACTGATACGAATCCTCTCCTACAGCTGAGCAAAACGGTGTAGTTCTCTAAGATGCTGGGCTATTTTGAAATGTCCTGGTGCAAATACGCTTGCCGCCGTCCTAAATTTGTTCAAATGGCTCTGAGCACTATGGGACTCAACTGCTGTGGTCATCAGTCCCCTAGAACTTAGGACTACTTAAACCTAACTAACCTAAGGACATCACATACACCCATGCCCGAGGCAGGATTCGAACCTGCGACCGTAGCAACAACGCGGCTCCGGACTGGAGCGCCTAGAACCGCACGGCCATCGCGGCCGGCTCATAAATTTGCTTAGAGCTGCTACCTGAATAGGTTTAGTGTTAACTAGAAGTATTTAGGTGGACTGCAAGTATATCTGTAATAAAAGTGGTTTTATTAATACACAAAGTACTACTGATGCAGTAAATTATTTGATTTGGTGAAGCAAATGAAACATGCAACTGATTCAGGAATCCCAAGTAGTGATTAGAAGCGCTAATAGTGAAATAATAAAATACAGTAACGTTGTTCTGTGAGAGGCATTGTCACGGTAAAAATTCAAATTTGTTTTTTGATACTGATACCTTCTCTTTGTGTGGTAAGTCTGTTGTATGATAATTATGAATACTTAGCTACTTGGCGTAGCTACGAAGGACAGAGGCCAAATTTCGGAATTACTTCGGATGTGTAAGCATCTGTTACATGCTTTGGTGAAACAACATAATAATGGAGAGTATAAACGATTTCACTTTTGTTTCTAAACTTTACTAGTTGTAGTCATTATCCTACATTTATCTGTCTAAGGAGAGCTACTATTCATTACACCAAGTGCAAATTTTTGGTGAGTCGTTCTGCTTTCCCTTGCGATACCCCATCGACGACAGTTTCGAGAAGAGAGCAACATTTACGGTTAACATTGTTTTGCTGATTCTATCGCATAAATAGTACATACTATATAGGATGTCCCAAAAAAAAATACCGACAAACCTTAGGAACAGGTTAGTTATACAGAAATGAGTAAAAAAATGCCTAGTAAACAAAGGCTCTAAACTGCATACCTTAAAGGATATGAGCAATTGTTCATCTTCGATACTATGAAACAGATTTCTTCTACTGCAAGGTCTTTGCTTTCCATATTTTTGAGAGGTGAAGTATTGACCAAAACAAGAATAAAATACCTCGAAAACATGGACTTTAAAATGTATAGTATAAGAGCTATGAGCATTTGCTCGTCTTCGCTGAAAAACATCTCTTCTACTGAACAAGTGCTGATAGCTCTTAAGGTATGCATTTGAGAGCCCATGATTAAGCGATCATTTTTTCTTCTTTGGTCCATACTACCTCCTCCCACAATATGAAAAGTAAAGACATTGCAGTAGAAGAGATGTGTTTCGTAGTATCGAAGATGAACAAGTGCTCATATCTCTTCAAGTACCCGCTTTAGAGGCCTTACTTACACCTTTTTTTTGGGAAGGGGGGAGGGTGGGGGTGGGACAGTGGGATGTTGAGAAAGTTTGACGTCCAGGTCCTTCCTAGGGGCACAACTCATATTGCTCTCGTTTATGTAGAATATTTAGGGAAAATACTGCGTTTTATTACTCAAAATTCATAGTGTCCATCACTTACTGGCGAAGACGTTCTGTAGGACTGTATCTTGATTAGTAGTGTGGCACATTGAGGAACGATTTTCCCAAATCTGGGAAGGCGGAATCGAACTGTTCCACTGCATTTATTATTGGCAAGATGTCATTTGTGGATGAAGCAAGCTCTATTTCGCAGGAGTGGTTCTGCCTGAATAAATGCTGATCCGTTGAGAGGCGCTTATTTACCTCCAGTACATACTTTTTTGAGCTCAGACTATGCTTTACGTTCTCGCGACGATTATCTCTGGGTGGAGCCACCCCCCCCCCCCCCCCCCCACTGTAGCAATCCCGACCTCCGACCATACTGAAGAATTCTACGATAGTGAATGACGTTTGAATGACGTTTCTAGGAGACGAGGTACTGGCGGAAGTAAAGCTGTGAGGACGGGGCGTGAGTCCTGTCTGGCGCTTATTTACCTCCAGTACATACTTTTTTGAGCTCAGACTATGCTTTACGTTCTCGCGACGATTATCTCTGGGTGGAGCCGCCCCCCCCCCCCCCCCCCTGTAGCAATCCCGACCTCCGACCATACTGAAGAATTCTACGATAGTGAATGACGTTTGAATGACGTTTCTAGGAGACGAGGTACTGGCGGAAGTAAAGCTGTGAGGACGGGGCGTGAGTCCTGTTTGGGTAGCTCAGATGATAGAGAACTTGCCCGCGAACGGCAAAGGTCCTTAGTTCGAGTCTCGGTCCGGCACACAGTTTTAAGCTGCCAGGAAGTTTCAGTGAATGACGTGTTTGGAAGCCGTTATGCTGAGCTAAGGACAGACGCCAGTATTGTCGGTAGGGGCGGGCACTGCTGCGGAGCGCCTGTAGGCGTCAGTCGTCCCACGTTCCTCCACTTGCGCAACGTCCGCCGACCACAGGTACTGCAAGGTAGCGCGAGGCGGTGGCCGACCCTGCGTGTCCCAGGGCCAGGGGCGGGCGCGCGGATAATAGCCGAGCAGCTACGGTCGCCGGTCCGTTATGGAAGCGAGTGGCCGCTCTGCTCCAGCAGCTGCGCTCGCCAAGGTGACGAGGCGGACATCGAAACACGGAGGAATTCCGTCTGGACTGTCTTGGCGTCCGGTGTTGTCGCTTAGCAACGCCAGCGTCTGGGATTTGTTACTGAGGGAGTGGTAACAGCTCCATCCAATTTCTAGAGCCTAAACAGGGTAATTATCATATTTTGACTAAAGTTCAGTCTTGATCACACCATTAATGTTTTAATGATATAGGTAACCGGTTTCGGTTCTTTTTACAAAACCATCATCAGACCCATGGCTCCCTTAGGATGGTAGGCGGAGCTCTCCTCGCTGCTACGCAGTCAACTGCTACGCGTAGCAGCGAGGAGAGCTCCGCCTACCATCCTAAGGGAGCCATGGGTCTGATGATGGTTTTGTAAAAAGAACCGAAACCGGTTACCTATATCATTAAAACATTAATGGTGTGATCAAGACTGAACTTTAGTCAAAATATAATAATTAATTGATCACTGTTTTCCAAAAATGTTTACCAAAATTGTAGGGTAATTATCAATCTGACTATGCAGGGTAATTCTCACAAACTTTTAAAAAGCGGCGTAGGTGACGTTGGGACAAGTAAGTTAATGTAAGACACATCGGGCTTTAAGAGCTATCATCACTTGTTCTGCAGAAGAGCTGTGTTTCACACTAGCGAGGACGAACAAATGCTGACAGCTCTCACAATATACATTACTTCGGGTGCGTACGCATATGTTGCGTGCTTTGATGGAAAAACACAATAATGTAGACTGTACATGATTTCACTTTTGTTGCTAAACTTTACTAGTTGTAGGCATTATCTTACATTTGTCTGTTTAAGGAGAGCTGCTACTCATTACACCAAGTGCAAATTTTCGGCAAGTAGTTCTGCTTTCCCACGCAATCCATCGACGTGAGTTTCGTGAAGAGAGCAACATTGACGGCGAATGAAGTTGGGCCGGCCGGGGTGGCCGAGCGGTTCTAGGCGCTACAGTCTGGAACCGCGCGACCGCTGCGGTCGCAGGTTCGAATCCTGCCTCGGGCATGGTTGTGTGTGATGTCCTTAGGTTAGTTAGGTTTAGGTAGTTCTAAGTTCTAGGGGACTGATGACCTCAGAAGTTAAGTCCCACAGTGCTCAGAGCCATTTGAACCATTTTTTTTAATAAAGTTGAACTGATTCTATCGCATCACAAATACTGACCATGTGACGTCACCAGATGACGTACCTAACTACACGCGCAGGGGTTGAGCCTATCGGCCCATAGCAGCTGACCAACACAATCCAAATCAAACATTCACACCGGTGTGCGTTTGGGGACGCGTCCGCGACTTTAGTAGTTGAGGCTCAGGGCTCGCGTCTTGCGTGTAGCAAGTAGAATTTCCTCGCACTAAGTTAGACAGTTTATGTGTTTGCATTAAAGTAAGATTTACAGTTTTATTTACCGGTCTTGCAGTATCAAAAATGGTTCAAATGGCTCTGCGCACTATTGGGCTTAACTTCTGAGGTCCTCAGTCCCCTAGAACTTGGAACTACTTAAACCGAACTAACATAAGGACATCACACACATTCATGCCCGAGGCAGGATTCCAACCTGCGACCGTAGCGGTCGCACGGTTCCGGACTGTAGTGACTAGAACCGCTCGGCCATCCCGGCCGGCTCTTGCAGTCTCAACACAGTAAAAAAAAAAAAAAAGCCAGCGTACATGCCGAAATGTGCCGCGACGAGTTAATGACATAATTTTCCTTTAGTAAATGAACCCTGTAAACAAAAGAAACAGGGACAAATGGAAAGAAATACAAAATAAGAACAGCTTTTTCTTGGTTACAACGAGCACAAAAGTTTTGTAGTATCTACATTTACAACAGAACACATTTACAAAAGATGATACAAACGAAAATAGCCTAGCAAAGCGATGGAAAGCACTGCCCCCTGAGTTACTTCGGGGGTTTTTGAACATTAATAAGAATCACCTCGTACACCATACATGAAATTTTAGCTGTCCGATAGGGATAGAAAGTTTTTATTTATTTATATTTTTATCTTTATAGATCCATCGGATTGTACAATGCTACACCTTTTACGTGCAACCTTACGCTACTTTTTACAAATATGTTTAGCGTCAAAGTTTTCCTGGAACTTTTCAAATCTATGGCCGATCCAGTGGACACACGGGAAATACACAAACATCTAAATCACCCAACACTCTTACGAACATGTCTGGAGATACACCATTCTCACTCCACAGTTGTTGCTCAACGAACTCGAGTACAGACGGTACAAGAGAGGCGTCGCGCATTACCGGAAGGTTTACTGCTGAAATTTCGAGAAATATTTCTGAGAAGAATCGGATCACATATTACTTCCTACCAAATACTTCGCGCAATCCAGCCGCTGTGGCCGAGCGGGTCTAGGCGCTTCAGTCCGGAACCACGCGACTGCTACGGTCGCAGGTTCGAATCCTGCCTCTTACATGGATGTGTGTGCTCTCCTTAGGTTAGTTAGGTTTACGTAGTTCTAAGTGTAGGGGACTGATGACCTCAGATATTAAGTCCCATAGCGGGTAGAGCCATTTTTGAACTTCTCGCGAATGACCACGACAAGGAAATCCGGGAAGTTAGAGCCAATACAGAGGCTTACCGCCGTTCACTGCTGTTCCTATTTAGTTAACAAAAGCTCTGGGAAGAGGTGGCAAACCGATAGAGTCTTTCACAATGTCCCATCCACATGCACACAAAAGCGAACAGTAAGAACAGACGACGTTCGAGAGTAATGGTACAATTCGCAATCCACACGTCCTTTACGACAAACCCATATTTGAGGTCGCTCATTGTCAAGAAACACTCTTATATGCACGTCATAGTACAGTATCTTTCCGTCCTATTCAAAAATAAAAGTTTTCGGCATATTCAAGCTACTTTTGAGAAAGCCAGCTCTTCAATACATCCAGGTTTTTCTTTTATGTAATCGTCATTTCCTCAGAGAGAAAGGGGTTGTAAGCCTTCACTCGGTAAACGATACACAGCACGACAAGCTTCTCGGGTTCGGCTGCTGTATGTGGCTACTGTGTTCTCCACGTGCTTACGTTTTCCACTTTTGTGGAACATAGCCTATGAACTGCCAGCTAAACTTGAAAAGCAGCTTTTATCCTCCATCTCCACGACTCGAAAAAGTTCGCAAAATTGTACGCGTTGCTGCTTATCATCTTAGTGAAGGGAGTGCAGCCGTTGAATCCATTATGATTTGAAACACTAACTTCACCATAAAAGACGCCAGACCGACACTACGTAATTGTAGTGAGTGTGCTCTACGTCTTGAACGAGCACAGAGCACGACCTCTGGGTTTTCCCTTAGATAAGCAACCACATCGGCACTGCTGATACCATCGTAGAATACTTTGAGCTGTATGAGGAACAGTGGTGTATTCTCGAATAAAATCACACCACACAACTGTAACTCAGTTGCACCTGTTGAAGCAGAGAATGCCTTTTGTTACTGTGCTATTGATGTCTCGATCAAGAAGTACTGAGCGAGGTGACCACACCATAGAGACCCCCTCCGGCAATCACACGAACAGTTAACTTATTCGCCGTGTGGTTTTAGGCACTACAGTCTGGAGTCGAGCGACCGCTACGGTCGCAGGTTCGAATCCTGCCTCGGGCATGGATGTGTGTGATGTCCTTAGGTTAGTTAGGTTTAATTAGTTCTAGGTTTTAGGCGACTGATGACCTAAGAAGTTAAGTCGCATAGTGCTGAGAGCCATTTGAGCCAGCCAGTTAACTTATTTGTAAATAAGCTTTAAGCTTCGATACCATTTGCTCCAGTTTCCTATTTTCATCCGTGCAGAAGATATTGTCTCGTGAAATTGGTTGTATCCTTTCGAAAGACCCTGTATTATTTGACAAATACAGGTGAGTCTCTAACTAGTGCCACCTAGAACAACTCCGAAAGTATGATAGGAGGTGAAAAGTTTGTGGGACAAAAGTTGCATGGGACAACGGATGCCATAATATAACGTTGGTTTTTTGTTACTAGGTGGTGTCGCGTCAGAAATACGATGGTCAACTTTATTTTTTTAAATGGGATGCTAAAGTTTGTACTTATTTTCTGATAGCGGCTATCGAGACAAATCCAATGATGTGTAACAGTAGGGTCTTTGAAGGTCAACGAAGGTCACAAAAGTGGCATGAACGTCCATTTACAGAAGGTGTTCGAAGTGATCACCATTGGTATCAATAAAGTACTGCAGTCTTCTTATCATGGATTGGGTGGTATTCCTTATCACATCGGCACTTAAGGGAAGCAAATACTCTGACCATTCTCTCTCGTATATCGTGCAAATAGTAAATATTCGCCGAATACGGCGTATCCATGTAACGTGTCATTGACATGTAAACACCATTCGACGGTTTCGCAATACGGCAGTAATAGGAACGGTAAGATTAGTCGAATCAAGCGAATGTCAACGATGTTTTTCTTCGAAGAACAAGTCTATATGCTTCTCATTTGCGGAGAATACCAACGAAATTCAGTGAGAGCTAGAGATTATACGCTGAAAGATATCCTCAACGTACTCACTGTTCACATCGTACATTTAAATTCGTGTATGATGAATTGAGAACAACTGCATCTTTAACGCATCGCAAGCATATTCGGCAAAGGAAAGTTACTAACGAGGAAACGGAAATTAGTACTTTGGCAACTATGGTTCGAGATCCTTGTGTTATTTCGCGTCAAAATCGCAAGGCTATCTGACATGAGCAACAGTACTGTTGTTCGTGTTCTGCATCGCCATAAATATCCTCCTTACCATATGAGTCCTCACCAAGAATTAACAAGTGCGGATTGTGTGCGTCGCATTGAATTCTACCGATGGGCTCAGAGGTATGGCACATTTATTAATTAGATTTTATTTACTGACGAGGCTACATTCACGAACAATGGAAATGTTAATTTGCATAACATGCATTATTGGGCAAATTAAAATTCATGTTGACTGTGGCAAGTTGCACACCAAAATCATGGTGGTTGAATGTATGGTACCCGCCGTTGTGGCCGAGCGGTTCTGGGCGCCTCTGTCTGGGACCGCGCGATCGCTACGGTCGCAGGTTCGAATCCTGCCTCGGGCATGGGTGTGTGTGATGTCCTTAGGTTAGCTAGGTTTAAGTAGTTCTAAGTTCTAGGGCACTGATGACCTCAGATGTTAAGTCCCATAGTGCTCAGAGCCATTTGAACCATTTGAATGTATGGTGTGGGTTTCTGGAGGACAGAAATATGGGCCCGTATTTAATCGACCGAAATCTTAATGGTAGGAAGTACACCACATTCCTGCAAGAAACGTTAGGTCTGTTACTGGAAGAAATACTTTTAGGGACAAGGAACAGAATGTCGTGTCAACACGACGGGTGCCCGGCACATTTTTCGCTGATGGCTAGAAATGAGTTGCAGAGACAGTTTCCAGGTCGTTGGATTTGACACTTGACGCCTCTGGATTTTTTCTTGTGGGGATTCGTAAAAGACATTGTTTATAAATACGTTCTAACTACATGTGAAGATTTGCGAAAGAGAATTGTCAGAGTATGTGTTTCCATAAGTGCCGGTGTGATAAGAAATACCACTCAACCCATGATGAGAAGATTGCAACACTGCATTCATACCAATCGAACACCTTCTGTAAATGGAAGTTCATGCCACCGTTTTGACCTTCGTTGACCTTCAAAGACTGTTACACATCATTGGATTCGTCTCGATAGCCGCTATCAGAAAATAAGGACAAAACTAAAGTCAAATTATTGCCCCGTTGTCCCATGCAACTTTTGTCCCACAAACTTTTCAGCTCCTATCATACTTTCTGATTTGTTCTTGTTGGCAATAGTTTGTGGTTCACCCTATATAAGTGCGCCGCTGGCGGTTGAAGGTACTGTGGTTGATGAGGTCGCAAGGTGCGATTTTACGGTCTGTGTGTATGATATGTCTATTGAACACCGCCCATTGGTGAGCGATTGTCGAATCGATTTTCCAGAGAGGTCAAAGAAGAGGAAATGTCCCTGATTCAAAATTTCTAGTGGTGATATGAATGAACGGTTTATGAGTCAGGTTTTCACCGATACTGCGAACGGTACAAATCTATGCTGACACTTCAGAAACTTCATCGTATTCGTGAGGCAGACCTGAACTTTATGCATAGCAAGGAACTTACCACGAAACATAATTTTTCTGCTCGGTTCCATTACCAAAACAGATGTACGTCCAAGTGCGAATGGCACTAAATTGTTCTCGTACTTGAATTATACAACTAAATGTAGCATCAGATTTCTTACGGCTGTTGGCACTGACATAAACCAGTGACAATTTTAGTTAAGGCTTATCACATGTGCCTTATTCTATGAAAGCAACACATGAAAGTTTGCAAGGAAAAATGTTTTGATCAGCTGTTGGGATATCTAGCTTGCAGTTCGGAGGAACTTACCCCGAAACATGTAATTTGATTTTCGTAATCGCAATATGGCACATGCTCCTGTTTCAGTGACCTAAAAAAAACTGGAATGGCGACTGCCACTGTTGAACTTTTGATGGCATCATTCTCCTTGTTCCAAAGACTGACAAAAAAAAAGGGAACAATGACTGCCTGCCACTTTTTTTGATGGCGTTGTGTTACATGAAAAGCGATAGACCATGCTTTAATATACGTTGTGCTTTAATGCTTAGTAATATTGGACAGCATGCATACAACTGAAAAAGAATGGTTGGCTTTGTTGGCTGATAGACTCCGATGGTCTTTTCAAAAGCCGAATTGGAAAGGGTTACCTTACTTCTCGTACATTGCCGTCTTTCGGCACGATCTGTGAAAGAGGCATATCTGTTGAGTGGAGGTGACCGTAATGGGTGTGCATATAGAGTGCTGTAACGCTTGGATTGTATCAAAATGTGAGAAAGAAGAAGGGAGAAGGTGGAACCTGCTGTTGGCTCCGAGCGCACTCTTGGCATCCATTGGACTACCTGTATTAACGTCAACATCTCGGTGAACCATCAACAACGACAATATCAGATATCCTCATATGATGAGATACTGCCGCATTGTTTTGTAATTTAATGCAGACCATCGGTGCAAAGTCTGGTAGTCTGAAATTTCACCACCTCTCCTTCACATCACGGCCAGTCACTGGCTATGAAAATTTCTTCTGGCAGCTGATTCGAACCGGCTGCTTTCAATTCCAGTGGCAGCTCACAGTAAAAACCGAATCAAAATCAAGTATCTCTAATGTAAGGAACCAAGCAAGGTGGAGCAGTGGTTAGCACACTGGATTCTGATTCCGGAGGGCTACGGTTCAAATCCGCGTCCGACCATCCAGATTTAGGTTGCCAGGGATTTCCCTAAATCACTCCAGGCAAATTTCGGCATGGTTGGTTTGAAAGAGTTCGGCGCTTTTCCTTCCCAACCCTTGAAAAAATTCGAGCTTGTGCTCCGTCTCTAATGAACTCGACATTAAACTCTAGCTTTCCTTACTTCCTTCTTTCGAATGGAACGCTACCACCGTAGAAAGTAGTTTTGAGTGTACCCACGGTGAAGCTTCATGAAGAACGCAGAAAAAAAGTTTATCTCTACTTTTATAATTACAGTGCGTTACTTTACTAATCGTGAACTCAAGCAGCGGCTATCGGCGCTCCATTTCTGTCAAAGAGGAGATGCACCTAGTCTCACTGTCTCCGACTTAACCACGAAGGTGCTTCTACTATAGCTGCGAACACCGTTTTACCTTGCAGTTCACGTTTCCTAAACTCTTCCCACCTATAATGTTATGTGTTCAGTATTTCGGTGCGTCTTCTGCGTGTTAATGCGATAGGTGGAAGTAATTGATGTAAACTGTTTCATGGTGGTAGCCTAAGAACCATGCACTTCATGCCGTACTAATTCACACATTTTGTGAGACGTCTGGTGCTAAAATTTCACTGAAAATGTATTTCAAATTTTCGACTTATTAATCATGCTTAAGGACTATTTCTAGTTACCCTTATTTTTTCCCAGGAGTCTCTGACTTTCCCTGCCGATTTATTCTGTACGACCTTCATCATTTCGCATTGGATCCATGCTACGGACAGTAGCCTAGCTCTCTTTTGCAGAAATCTATTACATATTTTTGTTGATATGATGTATTTGAGGATACCCTTACTATAGATCTGTCGAATGGAAAGTGTATTTATCTGTATATAATTTGAGGTTTGCTGCATGGAAGATCGACGAGCGCCGAAGATATTGAGATCCAGACAAAACGTTATGGATGAAACTCATAGTTCCTGGGCCTCACAGCTAATCTGAACAGTAAGTACACGGTATAGGTCTGTTGCGATATAATCAACTCCCTATATCCGGATATGTTTCAATAAAATAATACTGTCACCGTAACGTTTTCGTATCACAAACGCGTAATACGAATGAAGTACATGTTAGTTTTACAGTTATTGATTACATTCAATAGTTATCAATAGGTCGTTTAGATGTTTAATACCAATTAAATTTTCAAATTTTTTCTTTGATATTGCAAACTTACGTCTACAGTTATGTACATAGTCTGGAGGCCATTGTACAGTGTCAGGGCGTACTACAAATTCCGTGAGCTTACTAAACGAAAGAAAAGTTTCTGTATTCCTCTGTATATTATATATGATGATGTAAAACCGGTTCTTTGCATCTCTATATAAGGGTTTCCCCATAAGTACATCGCCTTGTATCCAAGAGTTCTCACATTATTTCCCCGAGTATATCTGTTACATCTTCATATGCTGAGTATGGAGCTGTTACAATTCTAGCAGCGGGTCTTTCAATTAGTCATGTGCACTTATACAGTTGTTGTATGAAGCGATACAGATTAATTAACATTAACATCAATTAACATTGCCATTGTATTATGATGTGTGGTGTGTACACATGTTTGTGTTGTTATTGTCGTCTTCAGTCCAGAGACTGGCCTCATGCAGCTCTCCCTGTTACTCTATCCTGTGCAAGCTTCTTCATCTCCAAGTACCTACTGCAACGTACATCCTTCTGAATCTGCTTAGTGTATTCATCTCTTGGTTTCCCTCTTCGATTTTTATCCTCCACGCTGTCATCGAATACTAAATTGGTGATCCCTTGATGCCTCAGAACATGTCCTACCTACCTAGTCAAATTGTGCCACAAATTCCTCGTCTCCCCAATTCTATTCACTACCTCCTCATTATTTACCTGATCTACCCATATAATACCCTTATTGTTTAATATGTATTCAGAAGACATATTCCAGGCAGCTCTATCAGATGAAATAGCTGGCATTAAAGTGAATGGGCTAAACATTAACAATGTTAGGTTTGCTGATGACACTGCACTACTAGCTGGAAACCTCAAAGATCTACAATTACTTCTTGACAAAGTCGCAGAAAAAAGTGAAGAATTTGGCTTGACTCTTAACGTAAGCAAGACTAAGTTCATGGTGATATCTAAAACACACCAACAAGAAAATCTTACAATCAATAGGGAAAGAGTCGATCAAGTACTTAAATTTAAATATCTCGGAACAATTGTAAATGAGGAGATTGAAAGCTCAGAAGAAATTAAATCGAGAATAGGACAGGCCAGAAGTATCTTTAATAAGATGAAAAATGCATTCTGTTCGAGAGACATTTGTTTAAACACAAAAATGAGGTTGCTAAGATGCTATGTATTCTCAAAATTACTATACGGAATGGAAGCGTGGACATTGAAAAAGAAGGACATGAACAGTTTAGAAGCTTTTGAAATGTGGGCATATAGAAGAATACTTAGAATTAGTTGGGTGTCGAGGATTACTAATCAAGATGTCCTAAGAAGAATGGGAAAGGAAAAAGAATTAATTAAAACTATTAAAGTAAGGAAGCTACAATATTTAGGCCATGTTATTAGGGGAGTAAATTACAAAATATTGCAAATAATACTAGAAGGGAAAATTTGTGGGAAGAGAACGAGGGGTAGAAGACGGACATCCTGGATTGACAATTTAAAAAATTGGTACAACTGCTCAACGTCAGAACTCCTTAGATCAGCCAAATCAAGATCAGAAATTGCCATGATGACAGCCAACCTTCTTAGAGGAGACGGCACATGAAGAAGAAGACCCATATAATCCTCAGCAGTCTTCTGTAGCACCACATTTTGAAAGCTTCTGTTCTCTCCTTGTCTAAACTATTTATCTTCCATGTTTCACTTCCATACATGGCTACACCCCATACAAATACTTTCAGAAAAGATTTCCTGGCACTTAAATCTATACTCGATGTTAACAGACTTCTCTTCTTCAGAAACCTGTATGAAAATATTAAAAAAGATTCTTTGAAACACAGTGGGAAGGCTTTGAAATGTAGACAGTACTAATCCATTGGGAATCGAATTCCGTGTAAAACGTCACTGCAGCTGTGTATCTACATTTTATTAGATGATCGATATTTTTGCCTAACTGAACACCAGCCAGAACAAACCACGGCGCTACGTAACATGTGTACACGTCGACATTCAACTGTTTTATATATACTGGTATCGATTCGCAACTAATATAAATGATACATGTGCTCCCTCTCATAGTAGTCAGTTCCGTGCTGATACGCGACAGGTCTTTCGAAAAAGTGTGCTCAGACCTCCACTGCCACGCCGTAGGAATGGCTCTGTGGTTATCAAGAAAGGTGTAACGTTTCAGGCCAGTCTGTGAGACGTGCTGAAATAATATTTGCTGATGCTGGCTGAGTGTTTAAGGAGACGCAACCGCTGAGGTCGTCAGTCTCCTATTCGGAAAGGAAGCAGTGTACCCATTCTGTGTGCATATAGAGTGAATTCAATGCGGTAGTGTGAGGACGTACCTTAAGTCTTTGTGTAGAGTCTATCTGACTCGTAACAGAGGAACCGGCTCGATTTTCAGCTAATGGGATGTGGGAAATTGCCTGAAACCCACATTCAGTCTGGCCGGCTCACATCCTTCGTGAAGGGCTGACGTTGTGTCTCGAATATGTCTTCCCGTTGCAAGTGAGTTCGTTGATTAAGTGTAGAGTTTAATGTCTAGCCATGTTGCCCATTGGGGGAGAAGGGAGAAATGGAGAAACCCAATGGATGTACCGGCTGGGCAACTCCAAAAAAATGGTTCAAATGGCTCTAACCACTATGGGACTTAACATCTGAGGTCACCAGTCCCCTAGACTTAGAACTACTTAAACCTATCTAACCTAAGGACATCACACACATCCATCCCCGAGGCAGGATTCCAACCTGCGACCGTAGCAGCAGCGCGGTTCCGGACTGAAGCGCCTAGAACCGCTCGGTCACAGAGGCCGGCTGGGCAACTCCAAATAGTATCAAGTGGGCTACCGAGCAAAAAGTCCTCTTCCAACGGACCAGCGTCTAGAAGAGCGTAGCGCTCCAAAAGATTGGAAAAGGGCATAGGTCATCCCAGTTTTCAAGGAGGGACGTCGAACAGATGTGCAGAACAATAGACCTGTATAACGTCGATCAGTTGTAGAATTTTGGAACACGTATTATGTTCGAGTATAATGACTTTTTCTGGAGACTAGAAATCTACTCTATAGGAATCAGCATGGGTTTCGAAAAAGACGATCGTGTGAAACCCAACTCGCGCTATTCGTTCATGAGACTCAGAGGGCCATAGACACGGGAGCCCAGGTAGATGCCGTGTCTCTTGACTTCTGCAAGGCGTTTGATACAGTTCCCACTGTCGTTTAATGAACAAAGTAAGACCATATGGACTAATCAGACCAATTGTGTGATTGGATTGAAGAGTTCCTAGATAACAGAACGCAGCATGTCATTCTCAATGGAGAGAATTCCGAAGTAAGAGTGATTTCAGGTGTGCCGCATGGTAGTGTCGTAGGAACGTTGCTATGCACAATATACGTAAATGACCTTGTGGTTAGCATTGGTAGTTCACTGAGGCTTTTTGCGGATGATGCTGCAGTATATCGAGAATTTGTAACAATGGAAAGTTGTACTGAAATGCAGGAGGATCTGCAACGAATTGACGCATGGTGCAGGGAATGGCAATTGAATCCCAATGTAGACAAATGTAATGTGTTGTGAATACACAGAAAGAAAGATCCTTTATCATTTAGCTACAATATAGCAGGTCAGCAACTGGAAGCAGTTAATACCATAAATTATCTGGGAGTACGCATTAGGAGTGATTTAAAATGTAATGATCATATAATGTTGATCGTCTGTAAAGCAGATGCCAGACTGAGGATCGGTGGAAGAATCCTAAGGAAATGCAATCCGAAAACAAAGGAAGTAGGTTACAGTACACTTGTTCGCCCACTGCTTGAATATTGCTCACCAGTATGGGATCCGTACCAGATAGGGGTGATAGAAGAGATAGAGAAGATCCAACGGAGAGCAGCGCGCTTCGTTACAGGATCGCGAAAGCGTTACGGAGATGATAGATAAACTCCAGTGGAAGACTCTGCAGGAGAGACGCTCAATAGCTCGGTACGGGCTTTTGTTGAAGTTTCGAGAACGTACCTTCACCGAGGAGTCAAGCAGTATATTGCTCCCTCCTACGTATATCTCGAGAAGAGGCCATGAGGATAAAATCAGAAAGATTAGAGCCCACACAGAGGCATACCGACAATCTTTCTTCCCACGAACAATACGAGACTGGAATAGAAGGGAAAACCGACAGAGGTACTCAAAGTACTCTCCGCCACACACCGTCAGGTGGTTTGCGTTGTATCGATATAGATGTAGAAGTTGACAATCGAGGGCTACTGATGGCCATAGGATATCTTTATGTGTGATAAAAAAAAGTGATGTGTGTACTTACACAAATTCGCCTCACACGATGAACAGCGCTGTATCAACAGGAAACTACAAACAAGAATTCTGAAGTTTCGCAAGAAACGTAAATAAGTTCAGGCTCAAATGGACTTCCTATGAATACGAGTACGTGAACTGCTTTATACTGTATGGAGACAACGCGTTTTCATCGATGATTAGGAATACATTGCTAGTTGATAGCCTTCATACGATACCCTGAAATTGCAATGTCCTTGACTCTTCGCTACAGCGTCAGATTTCCTTGTGATTATGTCCATCCCACATGAAGCCTCACATTAATGAAAAAAAAAATGAAAACAGGAGAGAAAGAGCTTCATGGTGTGTAGTGCAATATGAGATCTCAAAATACTACAAAAGATAAATTCGGAAAGAAGTACGAGAATCATAAGAGACTATAGTCATATAAGGACTAGGCGTGAA
This sequence comes from Schistocerca cancellata, assembly GCF_023864275.1. Taxonomy (NCBI): domain Eukaryota; kingdom Metazoa; phylum Arthropoda; class Insecta; order Orthoptera; family Acrididae; genus Schistocerca; species Schistocerca cancellata. The sequence continues at coordinate 75,559,888 of NC_064628.1, forward strand.
TTGTGCATTTCGGTGAAAGATGATTCTTTAACGTTGCCTTTTTAAGATTCCAGATGATAGGCGCATACTTTTGGTCACATGTATGAGAAGACGTACAGGGATATAATTTACGAACATAAAGCCGCTGATGTTATAAAAATTAAAACTGCTAATTTACTGTCAAAATATGTCTATTGCTGTTCCTAAATGTGAGACTGGATCTGCTTCTAAGAGACGCAAAACTCAGTTATTTTGTGCGCACTCATACGAATTACATTAAAGTATTATGTAACTTCAAGACATTACAATATTAATTATAAAGAAATTGATATGTAATTCGTTCCGTCATTTGGAACTACAGTGTTACTAATTCCTGCTATTAACATCTTCTGTTCAGATTTATGAATCTGGCGGCATACCAGTCTTTTAAGTCATGATATTACTTACTTTCCTTATTTTATATGACAGCAAGTCGATAACCATGTGTATCTTGCAGGTGTTTCCCAGTTGCTTGATCGAATAGTTTCCGCTCTACTCTCTTTTTCCTTTACAGGGTGCTAGCATGTTATTCGTGATGTGGAAATGATGCAGATATGCTGCTGGCTTGCTTCTTCTGCCGTCAGGAAACATACATCAACCATTTCGCCAGAAAGCGCCAGGAAATATTTCTTGCTGAGCAGATGCATATAACTTTCAACAATCTAATAGTGATGTATGGCTTCCTACATACTGACCCACAGATCGTCTGCCTTTACCTCTGCTAATATATCGAAGAAAGATAGATTATAACGGACCTACCCGTCCGATTAATTAGGAGTTTTTAATGACGCGTTCATCTAATTTTCCCTGTTGTTTAGGAAAAGCATCTATTCCGAAGGATAATGAAAATCCGGTTATTTGAAGATAAAGTTGTAACTGAATCTTTATCGCCCGACTACTTCGCACGATAACGGTCGAAATAAGTTTTGGCAGAAAAGGTAAAAGTAAGAAATTGTTAGAGATATCTGGAATAAATAAACTGAATCTGTTGAAGTTTTAGATTTCAAATTACTTAAAAACGTTCACCAGCTCACTGTGTGAGCAACAATTACTGTGTGGTTATTAACTGTTTATAAACTGTAGTTACGAATAATCATTAAATTTTAATCAGGTGAGAGCGGAACCAAATGCATTGACCCGAGCTGGGATGTACAAAAACAGTTAATACCGTGAATTAAAGTCAATCAGAAAACCAGCAGAATAATACGTACTAAACACATGCACGTAAAACTTAATTGTTTGCTAAACATTTCGCTTAATAAATAGCTGTTCATTGATCGTTGTAATGCTGTTACTGACTTTAGAAATGCAAATGTTCATAAATACTTGTTTTCTAATAGAGTAAGTGATTTCTGGAAACTTCATAATGTTTCATTTAGAGAAGGATAAGTAATTTTACACTACACTGTTATGCAATTTGCAAATGGGAGCAGTGTTAGCAACGTACAGAAAAAAACATGAAATGGATTATTCTGAAGTAATATTTTGTCAACATTCATTGAAATTATGCTTACAGTCTTTTATTGTTAACCATTATTCTTTAATTAGCTGTACTACTAAGTAACAAAGTTCACTGCAGTCAAATGACCCTTTTGGATAATTCTCACTTTCTCAGTTTTATAAATGGCTCTTCCTTATATTGGTTATCAAAATTAAATAATATCGTGACTTTCAATATATTTCTATTCTTTCACTAGCTGTATTCTCGGAATCAATCATGGTGATAAGCTGGGACCTTGTTAGACAAATGGTTGAGGTGCAGTTCATTTACACGATAGCAGTTAATGCGCTAAATACTTCGTTATTCAGTTAAGAACAATTACTGCGGTAGCTAGCCTCGTACAATCTAAAGCTGAAACTGGTTGAATCTTACCTTAAAGAGTTGCTGCTGGTGCGATGTAATTCATTATTCGTCGACGATGTATGGAAACAGGCTTTTCTCCATTGTCGCTCCATGTAACAAGTTTGGGCCCACAGCACTCTTCCTGAATATCAATTATTCTTGATCACTGTGTACTGTGCCCATTTGCAACAACATGACATGACTGGACATATATTAAAAATCTTACAGTTTACTCCTTAGATCCTCGCGCATTGCGCCTGCACTTAATCACTTGACACTGGCAACTCTTTCCGACGAATATTTATGCAGGACTCTGTGCTTACGAACCCAGCGACAATATTCCTTACTTACAATAGTAGACTTCCCTCACAAGGCTATCGTGTTTACTATGTGATAAATACAACATTCTTTATTAATTAATTCGTTTGAAATAATTCTTTTATATTTAATTGTATGGCAACATCAATAAAATAAGAAAAGGTACATATGACATATTACAACACAGTTACATTATGGTCACATAACCGGTCACGCGAAAAATTTACTACGCACTGTGTTGTTATGTTACAAGCTTACCTTGACAAATTTAAATTCAGGATGTAAATAATTCATATTATCTCCGAACAGTTCCTGTACTATTCCACCATGAGTACTTGCATGCCAATTACAATAAGATTTGTTTCCATTGGCGCCCTGGCGAGCAGTTAAATGCACCAGTTCATAGTCTGTAATTATGGTAATATACTCCATTTATGTGTTTGATGACTACTTCGTCTTTCTTTTGTTCTTTATCATTCCGCTTCTACAGAAGTTTAGGGTGTGTGATTTACCGCGCCGAAGCACCACTTATCGCCCTTATTATTTATGCAAGGTGTCCCATGAGGAATCGAGAATATTCAGGGGTATGATAGGAAGGATCATTCGAAGCAAAAAATTCTAGTAATCACTGACTGTAAGAGCTTTGCCCACTTCTTCGATGCAATGAAACAAATCTCTGCTACTGCAAGCTATTTGCTTTCCATATTTAGAGAGGTGGTAGTAAGGACAAAAATAGGAACAGTATGTCCAGAAAACATGGGCTTTAAAGTGCATACCTTAAGAGCTTTGGGCACATAATCGTCTGCGCTACTGTGAAACACACCTCCTTTACTTAACAAGTGTTCATAACTTATCAGATAGGCGTTTTAAAACCCACGTTCACCGGACAAGTTTTTCTTTATTTGGTCAATACTACCCCCTCCAAAAATCTGGGAGGTAAAGAGTTTGCACTGGAATAGATCTGTTGCACAGTATCGAAGATGAAAAACTGTTCAAATGGCTCTGAACACTATGGGACTTAACATCTGAGGTCATCAGTCCCATAGAATTTAGAACTACTTAAACCTAACTAACCTAAGGACATCACACACATCCATGCCCGAGGCAGGATTCGAACCTGCGACCGTAGCGGTCACGTGGTTCCACACTGTAGCGCCTAGAACCGCTCGGCCACTCCGGCCGGCATCGAAGATGGAGAAGTGTTCGTAGTTCTTATGGTAATGTTTTAAAGATAATGTGTACTAGCCTTTTTTTGTTTCGAATGATCGCCATATCCTGGAATATCGATCATTAGACCTGGGACACACTATGTCTATAAAAGTAATGTTTACCACATTTATAGAAAAATGTGTAGGGCTAATAGGCCCTAAACAGCCTAAAGTAAAAAAGAAATAAGTGAAACATGGGTAAGAATACATATGACGAAGCTGCCTACATTCCTGCGTGTTACACATTTTCTCAAATACTCGTCGCAGAAGTTTCTTACTGGTTTTCGTCTCTTTGCAACATTCATTAGGCGGACAGGCGTGCGAAAAGATCTGGTGGTCACGAGACAACGCCCAACGTACGACCTCAAGCAAGGCCGCACTTCGAGGATCTCTACTTTCACGTCACATTACCCGTGCTGGCCCGGCTGTGTATATAAACCTGCGAGGTCCACTGAACAGGCACATTTCAGCAGCAGCAGTAGCAGCAGCAAGAAACTCTCTCAGCCATGAACACTCTGGTACGTACTATGGTAGAAGTAATATCATAAGTCTTTACTACAGAAACAACTACCTTGTCTGGGCAGCACTAATTTCCGATACTTCTTGAACTTCAGATCGTCCTGAGCGCCATCCTGGCCGTCGCCGTGGCTAAGCCCGGCTACCTGGGCGCCGCCCCCGCCGCAGTCGTCGCCCCCGCCGCGTACGCCGCCCCCGCTGTGGTTGCCGCTCCCGTGCACGCCGGCTACGCCGCCTACGGGCCCGCCCCCGTCGCCGTGCGCTCCGACGGCTACCTGCTGGACACCCCTGCCGTCGCCGCCACCAGGGCCGCCCACCTGACAGCCGTCGCCCAGACCCAGGCCCGTGACGCCGTCATCAACGGCGCCGCCCTCGCCTACGCTGCCCGCGCTTACACTGCCCCCGCTGTGGCGTACGCCGCCCCCGCTCACGTCGCCTACGCTGCCCCCGCTCCTCTAGCCTACGCCGCCCCCGGTGCTCTCGCCGCCGCCGCCCACCTCCAAGCTAAGGCTGCTCTGCTGGGCTGAAATGTCCTTCCGCCAACCTGCTGTACATACAAAGTTCCTGTAATAAAATTTTCCAAAAAATAAAATTCTTAAAATAAATTATTATTTTGTTTTTGATTTTCTCCACTTACAAGTGCAGATGCCAAATTTTTTTACTTGAAATAACAATACAACGGTATAGAAATGAGTCATTGATATTGCAGAACATATAATATGTTTGCATTGTAAAAAAAAGTTCACACGATATCTTTCTCCAATTTGAGTTAGAGATATAGCTCTAAACGTGTGTCCTCATGTTCTGCACAGTGAATAAATTTCATTGCCTCCACTGCAATGCTATTCATGACACCCCTATATCATTTGCTGATGTTTCTATTACTGAATAGAAGAGTTTAATATGTGGAAATATTGCTATTTTTTCCTCTTCTGTGAACGGACAGCGTCTCTAAATTTGTTCCAATTCTGTAGTGTGATCACTTTGTAGAGGGTGATCTTGTTAATCGGTTTCAGGTATGGCAGATGTAAGAAGACTGCAACACAAATATCAAGCGAGATAACTACGTCAGCTGTAGCAACAGTCTTAAACTCAAGTATGCGCATATGTATCTCACGATAAAGTTACTTCATTCTATTTACTTGAAATATCAGTATCACACGCTAGAAGAGCACTGAACACACTGTACAACTAACTAAAGTCAGCAAGATACAGAGAAGCCGGCCGTAGTGGCCGTGCGGTTCTGGGCGCTACAGTCTGGAACCGCGTGACCGCTACGGTCGCAGGTTCGAATCCTTCCTCGGGCATGGATGTGTGTGATGTCCTTAGGTTAGTTAGGTGTGAGTAGTTCTAAGTTCTAGGGGACTGATGACCGCAGCAGTTAAGTCGCATAGTGCTCAGAGCCATTTTAACCATTTGATACAGAGAACGAATAAGATGTGTGAAATCATTATATTGGTATGAACTTGTTGATCAGAGTTTGTGAATGCAGCTGTACACACCAATAGAAGCAGCAGTGTCCGAACTGCTCCACTTCCTTAAACCAATAGTATTGCCTCCAACTTCGTTTCAAAATGTAGGAACCACTCATTAGAATAGAAGACATGTCATTCTAGACTAGCAGTAAGAAATTTTAACCACTATATTAGTATGACCTTGTGGATCAGAGTTTGTGTCCGTCGAAGTAAAGAATGATACTTAATTACTCCAACATTTTAGGCTACAACTTCATTTCAAAAAGTAGGGGTCAAACATTACAGTGGCAGACATATTTACGTAATTCGACATATCGGTCCCCAAGTGATTAGCGCGAATTCTCACTTAGAGCCTCACAGTCGTATCGACGATTATCCACAGTCAGTCATACCCTGATTGTGAACTGTTACAGCATCCAAACTACATAGGCGAAAGCTAAGTTACATCTTAAGACCATAATTTCTTTTGCCCTTCACATCAGTCTAAACTATTGGCGATCGGAATATCAGCTTGAATGCACAGAAATCAAGAAGCTAACGAACAGAAATAAACACTCAAGTCAGCATATAGCAGATAAGTAACATTTTTCGGTCCCCCTCCCCCTCCCTCCCTCAACGATCCGCTCACTCAAAATTCTGCGCATCTAGCGAACAGTTACTCGTATACCCATTTCATCTCTCCCCGGAAAATTCCATCTGTTCGATCTTACCAAGAATTCTCTTCAGACATGCTTTACAATCTGTAATTTTTCAGTAGCTCCACTTTCCAGTCCACGAAACGCAGTAACAGTGCAGTAACAAATAAATCCAAACTAAATGTTTCATAATAACTGTCCAGTTAAAATCACAATACACAAGTACATATAACATGACAATGGCAAATTTAAAGCTAAAAGAACATTTACGATTTGGAAAATTTTCAAAATTCCAAGTAATGTGAGCAAATGCAGAAACCATTCATTAATCGAAAGTGCTCAAATTGTTGGCCATTGAGATCAAGACACAGCTGATAACAAGACGTTCCTAATCAGAGCAGTTGGTATTTTGGCACATTCATTTTCCATGACTGCTGTCAACTCACTGACTGTACCTCTCTTGTGCTATAAAGATTCTGCTTCACATTCTCCTACAGAAAAATTCCATAGGGATCAAATCTGGTAATCGTGGGTGGTACTCGGTACTGTCTCTTCGTTCTATCCATCTGCCTGGTATGTTTTCATCATGGTAGGCCATTACATCGCGATTGCAGTGGGGAGGTGCGCCATCATGCTGGAAATAGTACTCTCCATCCCGAAACATCGATTCGTGGCATCACCGGCCGGAGTTGCCGAGCGGTTCTAGGCGCTACAGTCTGGAACCGCGCGACCGCTACGCTCGCAGGTTCGAATCCTGCCTCGGCCATGGATGTGTGTGATGTCCCTAGGTTAGTTAGGTTTAAGTAGTTCTAAGTTCTATGGGACTGATGACCTCAGATGTTAAGTCCCATAGTGCACACAGCCATTTGAACCATTTTTGATTCGTGGCATGGCGTATTCCTGCAGTCAGTAATCTTTACAAGTCACTATATGCTCAAGAAACAATGGTCCACTGAAATCGAATTCTGATAACACTGTAACTCCTTGTTGGTTCACATCGTGCTCCATTGTCAGGTGACGATATTCAGCTGCCCTTCACGTACAATTGTGACGATTTATTGAATCATTAAACTCAAATGTGGCCTCATCACTTGAATAGCTGGTATGGGGTAGTTTGTCCTTCGCGCATGTCGCTTGATATCACTCACAAAATTCGATTTACCGGTCATAATCATCCTCGTTCAGAGAGTGGAGTAATATAGGAATAAAACTTTTCCACTATACACGGTTCAAAATGAGATGGACACTCGGTTTAGGAACACCTTTCTCACACGCCGCTTGCTGCAAAGACCATCTAGGACAGGGGCGGCAGTGACTGTCAAGATTTGGGCTCGTTGTTCTTGCAGTGGCAACACTGCCAGGAGTGCCATGGCTTTCAGCTTTGCTGACCATTTCCCCCACCACCACGCCACGCTCTTTCAGCGTGAGGACGGTGGAGAGGGAGGAACTGCGAACGCGCCACATTTAAATGGCGGTACAGTTGCACTACATACGAGTTTACTTTATATTTCACATGTATTGACAACATAGATCATAACCAAAACGAATTTGCAGTATTATCTAATGAAGACATAATTTTTTATCTGGTACCGCCAGTCAGCATATGAACAGACCGAGTCAGTTTCATAGATTTTTCCACATAATCGTGACTTATTCAGTTTCATAATTTGAAAAAGGTCTTTCACACAAATACTTCGATCTAAATACTGCAGCACTTTTGCCAATTCATTATGAAGATTTGGCTATTGTACCTGAAGAAAACAATGCTGATACCCTGGACAGCTCTGATGTAAAGTAATCTGTCATTAAAACGGGAATTCCCCTACATTTCAGTCTGTTACATCCGCATATACACAGGGGCGATTTCAGCTGAAACTCGAAACGGTCTAGAAAACAGTTCGAAAACAGATGAAATGTTGACGGAGTCCTCAAAACGCTTAGGTAACTATCTTCTCACAGTTCTTTCATGGTCACAATGTGTTCTTAAACACAAGTGAGCTTATGAACTGGAGTGTGTTTGGCAGAATGTGTCCATCACATTACACGATTTTCTTTTCAAGCGCATCGCCATCAAGTCTGAAAGAAATTGTCCCTCGCCTTGCAATGTCTTACTGTGAGCGGTTTACAATATGGTCCAGTTAAAATTAAAGACCTGCAATCTATTCTGGATGTTCTAATTATAATTCCCGCTCTCCTTTTTCCTTCATAAAGTCAACAATAGTGAGTTTTAAATCGAAAAATTCGTTCCAGGCTTGCCCCTTCCACCAGCGTACACTGATCATCCAGAACATTATGACCACCTAGCTAATAATAGCCGGTATGTCCACCCTCGGCCGTTGTGGCCGAGCGGTTCTAGGCGCTTCAGTCTGGAACCGCGCAACCGCTACGGTCACAGGTTCGAATCCAGCCTCGGTCATGGATGTGTGTGATGTCCTTAGGTTAGTTAGGTTTAAGTAGTTCTAAGTTCTAGGGGACTGATGACCTCAGATGTTAAACCCCATAGTGCTCAGAGCCATTTGAACCATTTTTCGAACGGATAACAGCAACGACGCTTCGTGGCATGAGAGCAATGAGGCCTTCGTAGGTCGCTGGAGGGAGTTGGCACCACGTCTGCACACACGAGTCACCTGACTCCTGTAAATTCTGAGGACAGTGTCAATGAGCTCTGACGCCACCTCCAGTCACATCTCAGATGTATTCAATCGGGTTCAGGTCTGGCTAGTTGGTGGACCTACATATCGACTGGAACTCGCCATTGTGTTCCTCGAGCCACGCCATCACATTCCTCGCCATGTGGCATGGCGCATTATCTTGTTGAAAAATGCTACTGCATTCGGGAAACATGATCGTCATGAACGGGTGCACGTGGTATACAACCTGTGTACGATTCTCCTTGGCCGTCATGGTGCCTTGCTCGAGCTCCACTGTACCTATGAATGCACTCGTGAGTGTTCCTCAGAGAATAATGGAGTCACCGTCAGTTTGTCTCCAGCCTGCAGTACAGGTGTCAAGGAACTGTTCCCCTGAAGATGACGGGTTTGCGCCCTCCCTTCGGTATCTTGAAGTAGGAAGCGGGATTCATCAGACAACGCAACGCCCTGCCGCTGGGCCAAAGTCCAGTGCCAATGGTCACATGCCCGATTCGGTCATAGTTGCCGGTGACGTGGTGTTAACATTGGCACATACATGGCTCGCCGGCTGCGGAGGCCCATCATTAGGAATGTTCGGTGCACTGTGTATTCAGACACCCAGCATTAAAGTATGATGTTAATCCTGACACAGTTCACCACCCTTCCTGTTTTATCAGTCTGCTCAGCCTACGACGTCCGACATCTGTAATGAGGGGTGGCCGCTTACCGCATCGACGTCTGGACGTGGTTTCATCTTGGTTTCTCCACGTGTTGAAGGCACTCATCACAGCACTCCTCGAACACCCGAAATCGCCGTGCCGACCTTCCGGGCCATCACAATCTACCCTCCGTCAGCCTCAGGTAGTGGGTCGCGAGCCTCCCCCATTGTACACATGGACATCACGCTCGCTGGTACTACATACACCATGCGTATGTCTGACTAGCCGTCATTCCTCACCAGTTGACGCTGGTATCGCCAGGGTCGATTTATGTCCATAGCAGGTCCGTGCTCATTATTTTCTAGCTGATCAGTGTACTTAGCAATGATACTCTTTGTTCAGTTCCATCGAAAACAGTTGCTACTAACAGTGGAATAATATATGCGACTTCTGAAACTTTGCTACTATACCATCTATATCTTAATGCTGCATCATTTCAAATTTAGCACTGCTGAACAATGAATCCAATCTGTCGTAATTCTCTGCTGCTTCATTGTCAACTGTATCTTGGAATTCTCCTGTTCATTTTTAAGGGCTTCTTACGAGAGATCGCTAGACTGCCTCTTCTCTTTTTGCACAAACAATCTATCGACCGGTTAACGTGAATAGCGAAGGGTACACGGCGCTGGGTACACGATTCTGCCGTACTGAAGAGAGCTGTGCCAACCGAAAAATGTTGCACCGCAGTACGAAAGCAAATGATCGCGCCGTACCGAGTAATTATGGGAAGGAACGAGCAAAAACGATGCAGGTGGAGCACTGGCGAGCTGGCCGCTGTGGTCGAGCGGTTCTAGGCGCTTCAGTCCGGAACCACGCGGCTGCTATGGTCGCAGGTTCGAATTCTGCCTCGGGCATGTATATGTGTGATGTGCTTAGGTTAGTTGGGTTTAAGTAGTTCTAAGTCTAGGGGACTGATGACCTCAGATGTTGAGTCCCATGTGCTCAGAGCCATTTGAACCATTTTATAGCATTGGTACGCCCGTGGCCCGCACACTCAGTCCGTGTGAAGTTTGGCCCTGGTTTAGGACACTGCTCAAACTTCCCGATGACTTTTCTTTCTCTTGTGGGGTCCTTGGATGATCATGGTTTTCCGAGATGGACGTTCTGGCCAGTTTCTTCTTCCTCAATCTCGCAAACGAGTAATTATGAGTCGCGTTTGTGCATCATGCTCAAACTTTGTTCGGAACTATCTTCGTACTTCACTTACGTTCTCAGTTTTCCAGTAGTACTTTAGAACGGACTTTTCCAGCTCAATATTCAGCCTGGCTGCAGCAACTTTTCAAGCCATCACACCTGTAAAAAGGAAAAAAAAAAAGATATTTTTGTTACGAGCTGTAGAAGAGTGTACACATTTTTGGTAACACCTCGTATATACACACGGTGCTTCACAAGTCCTATTACAGGCTCCTATGGGTTGTAAAGGGCACAAAACTGATAAAGGTTTTAGAAGCGAACGATGTCAGTAAATTTACCATTTGGATATAAAAATTTTTTTGAAGGTCAGATAACTTCCAAATCTCCTGCTTCACGATACAGACGCACCACAGACTTACAGTTTGTCTGCTCTGCAGGAGTCCATGGCGTGGGCAATTTTTCGAGTACTCGTCACCTGAATCTGGTTCTCTTCTACATGACAAAGGACATTCGTCCGAGATTCTGCGCGTCTGTGCAGCATCGCAGTCAACACACCTAATTACGAACGTACCAGATTATCCCACCTGTTGATTTAGTCGGATGAAAACTGTGTGTGATGCTTAGTAATCAAATGCGTAGCCCCGTTAAGGTACATGAAAGTAACACCCTAATATGTTCCACAATAAATTTTTCTATAATCCGTTTACCAAATTGACGTAGATTTGCTCGTATATAAAAATATAACACAGCATAATGTTGTTTCTACTCCCCACTTCGCTGCGTTTCATAACCTAGCACATTTTCGTAATACCTCAAAGATAAACACAAAGCTGAACATATATTCTCAGCAACAGCAGGAGCCGGTATATTATACCGTATCCACCGTTCTATGATGTTGGCTCGCTATCGCTCCCACAGATATGCTAAAAGAGCACAAACGCAAAAACACTGCAACACTGTCTTACATTTCTTGTCTTTCGTTCCATCTCCAGCATTAATCCTTAATGGTTCGTTGCCACAGCGTATATTTCCTTCATGTCCTATATGAAAGTCATGTTCATACTGTAATGATTCACCTCCAGGCAGTGTACATACATATTTTTTTCTTTATAATTTTTTTGCATTCATTATGTTAAGTAATGAAACTCGATATATTCCAACGATACATTTATCAGAACATAAATTTTTCAGTGCATCTGCCCGTATCTTTGCAGTGACAGAGTCTGTTTTCGACTGTAGAAACTAGACGACTGATTGGCAGGTCAGGCGAGGAATTAACGCTTGTTGTTGACGTGACGGAATTGCTGGTGGGTCGGTTTACGCTCTTGAATACGTGGATGAAGCTTTTGACCCGGTACTATTTTGCTAGGCGTGGCTGAATGATATAACGGCGTAGCCACGGTTAACAGCAGAGGGTAATGGAACCAGGTCAGGATAGGGCCGAACTGGCGAAGTTATGTCAGCAGGGACCTCGTCATACAACCAGTAATGTCTCAACGGCGTCTGTCAGTTATAAAACCACCCGGTTTAGTAGGGAGACGAGACTCGGAATATCATCAAAGTAGCAGGAGGACCGAGTCTTTACGCCACGTCTCTGTCGTGGTTTATGTGACGAGAACCAGTGACTTGGCTAAACATGGATGAGCCAGTACGGTATAAATACTACTCATTCCTAGATAGACGTGTGCAGTCTGACATCCACCAGCTCCGAGGAGGGACCTACGCCAATTTACAAGTCTGCGTGTATTAACTACTCGTGAGCTCTGGACTGTACAAAACATTTAAATTATTATGTGGACCTTACCAATGGGAACTACAGAAAGACAGTGTCTAATATTGTGTACATACGACCAGAGTCCCTTCGGATTTTCTGCCAGATTTCGAGACAGTATTTAAGGCATCTCGCATGGAAGTTCGCACTACATTTTGAGCTCCTATAAAACTTTGCCAATCTTGAGGGTTTTGATTCTTTTAAGTTTGGTAAAGTTTCTTCGTTGCTAGTCACTTATGAATGGAATAAATAATAGGTGCAATGAGGTTAAGGCGAAATGGTTGTATGATAAACTGAATAAATCGAAAAGTAAATCACTGTCGGAAGGACTGACTCAGCATACAGGAAAATGAAAACGATCTTTGGTGAAATTGAAAGCAAGGGCGGAAACATTAAGAATACAAATAAAAGCAGAGGAGAAGGCGTATAGTTGGAAGAAATACATTTAAGGCTTCTAGGACTTGTTTCATGACGTGTTGAAAGAGAAAACTGGAGTCGAATGGGAACAGATAGGGGAACCAGTATAGAATCAGAATTTAAAACAGCTTTGGACGATTTAAGATCAAATAACGCAAAAGGGATAGATAACATTCCATCGGAATTTCTAAAATCATTGGAAGAAATGGCAAAAAAACGACTATTCACAGTGACGTGCAGAATGTATGAGACTGGCGATGTACCCTCACACTTCCGGAAAAATATTATTCACACAATTCCAAAGATTGCAAGAGGCGAAAAGTGCGAGAAGAATCACTTAATCTGCTTAACAATTCATGCACCCAAATTGCTGACAAGAATAATATACAGAACAATGGAAAAGAAAATTGAAGATGAGTTAGATGACGACCATCTTGGCTTTAGGAGAGACAAAGGCGCCAGGGAGGGAGCTCTGAAGTTGCGGTTGATAATGGCAGTAAGACTGAAGGAAAACCAAGACACGTTGATAGGATATGACGACCTGCAAAAAGCATTTGACAATGTAAAATGGTGCAAGATGTTCAAAATGGATTGATATGGAGTTTTACAACGCAGAGATGGAAGGCGACATTACACCTGGTAACAGTTGGAGTGATGTACATCTAGAAATTAATAATTTTCTGGGTTATCACCAAGTAATTATCAGTAATGAGATCGATGTACTTCTCATTATATTATATCAAATTTGTTGGATTCGTTTGGAGCCGCGAAACAACCATACTCCACCAACAAGTTTGCTCATAGTTCATAAAACCATAATCTTCGTTAGATTCACGGTTGAACCGTTCATTATCATTATAAACAGAAAAAGTTAATTTCTCGGAATACTTTATCCTTTAATATGTGTATTTTATGCTTATGGTTGAAAAACAAAAGTGAATTTTTGTTCCAGTTTTGTTCGTTTATCCTGAAATGCACTCTGTTGTATTGAGCGATTGTCAGAAAACAACGGAACAGCGTCCACTCGAGATATCAGTATGAAACAAAGATATAATCAACACAAAACCTTTTTTGTGACATCATATGTCCTATCTTTATACCGCCTCTTTAGTCACAGCCATTGATTAAATCTGTTGGTATTCTATCCCACAAATAGGAAACCAATCCGTCAAATTACCAAAAACTCCCAACTCTTGCAACTACAACACTTCGTTTTATGTAAGAGGTAGCGCAGAGTAAGGCGTCCACATTTTTCGGACCTTACATATGCTTCATAATTACGATACAGAATAAAATTCTCAGAAAATAACTCTATATTGTTAACAGGAAGCAACTGTGATAATCTCATGTACCGAATAACAAAACAATATCTACACTTACAGCGACAGGAGCATGCGTAAGTGAGATAAAGTGAACGCAGTTTGGAGGTAGACTGTGCACGAGGCTAATGGCATTCAATTAACATTAGCAAAAGAAGACCCAGCTGCAGAACAGAAAGAAATAAGGCGAGAACAATTAAATAAACACAGCCGAGACTGTGGGTAAATGGCGAGACAGCATTAACAAGGCTAGCGGCGACCCGACAAGAATAATAAAAATTTAACTATTACGAGGAAGTTGTTGCCTGAAGCCACACTGAGTGACGTAGAAGAGACAAGGTGGGGAGAGCCACGTCATATAAAATCATTTTTGAGAACTAAATTAACAGAGCTCTCTCGTCTCACAGTGGGCCACACGTATGTGTGAAAAAATAGCGAAGAAGTTGAGACCTTTACGTCTGCGAAGTGAGGTCGGTACGCTTCACTTATCATGGCGACAGATGTAAAGCGGTAGTTCATATTGCTGCGGGAATTTTTGCGGACAGAACATTGTGCATGTCGCTCCCCCCATTAGTGAGTGTACAATAGCCATTACTTCGACTACGGAAAATTTAACGTTCTACGGAACGCAAGGAAGTTGAGACTGAGTGATTCTGTCAAGGCCAGAGTAGGGAATTAGCTTTTCAGATCCAGCACGGAGACAACAGTTCCCGATTGGTAATGTACCAAGGTGCATTAGGCAACATTAAATGTTGAATCGAGAGTTTGCTCACTCCAACCTGAGTACACTTTGAGTATAGAATTTCATGAGTTGAATACTAACATACGTTCCATTGAGTACATGAGAGTCTGATTACTTTAAAAGCTAAAATTTCATTCTCCACGAACTTAGTCCATTGAATAGCTATGAAAACGTAGATGTAAATTTCACTGATAAAAATTTAATTGTTTTGCTAGTTATAACATTCTCATATATAAAGAATTAATAATCACATATTCAATGTCTAAATGTTAATTATTTTGTTATGAGTTGAAAGTAATTGAACTTGCTTGTTATGTATAACTTGAACCCTGAAAGCAGTGATAAATTAAATGTAGAATGAAAAAGGGAGAGGTTGTGTTGTCATTTTAGAAAAAATCCCAAACTCTCATTTATATCAATTTGTGCATTCTTGTTATGTCACAGCAGAAATTCTAATTAATTTGAGATAATCCACATATAACGTTAGTGGTATTAAAGAGCCAACATTAATAGCTATGTAGAATGTCTGTTTACTACCCTGGGCTTGAGAAGACAGTAAGATACATAATCCACTTGTGCGTATCACAAAACAGCTTTACCCACCATTACTTTACACAAAAATAACTACACGTTACAGCAGTATGTATCTTATTAAAAAGCAAGGAAGAAACAAATTTATTTTACTAGTGGTGTCTAGAAAATCATTTACATCCTGTGATGGAGGTAGCACTATTTCAATGGTGCCACAAATGGTACCTGATTTTCTTGGTAACAGTGTTGAACGACGGCGCGGCTATGGAGTCTTGTCAAATGGGCACAGCAATGGGCGAGGAGCGCCGGTTTTACCTGTCAGTCGACTTGGAAGAGATGTACAACCGTGGTGGGGCCCCACCATGTCAGTTAAGCGTACTCTGTGACAGGTGTTGGTCACCAGGTATAGAGCAGGTGCTACCAAATTCCCTTTCGAAGGATTTTGAGGAGGTTTTATTAGAGTGATTGTCGTTGAACACAATGTGAAAGTTTGCTAAAACCGTCCTCGGGGTTATATGTTGACCTCTTGTAATTTGAATGAAAATTTTAATTGTCTCTGACGCCTGATATTTACTGTGGGCTTAGGTTTAATAAATATTGTGAAATATGTTACACATAATCAACCCTCTCTTATCACTCACCCACTGCTGCTTTTTTTGTAAGTTATCGGTCTTGTGACTGATTTCCTGTGGCCAGTCACAAATTCCTCTCATGTCAACCTCTTCATCTCACAAGGGAACTGACACGAAAAATACGATTTTGCTATTTTTTTTACAATTATAGTACTCGAATTTTAGAACTCAAATGTAATTTCCCCAAGTAGTTCGAATCAGCTCAGAAAAATTCTCGAAAAATGAAGTTCGAATTTTTCACGTGATTCTAACTATACTAAAAATTAGGCAGATTTTTTCGATAAGTAGCACGGAACTGTGGAACAGAATTCAGTTCGAATCCTGGTGCAATCTAATTTTTAAACAAAGGTGCGTATTCTATGAGTATTTACTTGAAAGGTAAAATATGACAAGGTACAATAAATTTGATCTGTTATTGTTGGAATTACAGAATATTGATTAACAATTTTTTATGCATTATCAGTACCGTAATAAAGGATTTTTGTTTGCAATGGAAACTGGATTTCTGTGTGCAGTACACAATTTGAAATATGAACACGTTCATTTTACACATATATACTATTAGTTGTGTTAAGTAGCATTTATTTTATGAACTATGTACCTAAATGACGCAGGTATTCGAACTGAATGGAAGAAAAGAAAAAAATGACGAGAACGAGACTCCATCTGACAATTACCAGTGTTGTTCACCTCATGTGTCACATTTGACGGAATTGGTACTAGAACATGCACCTTTGTTGAAAACTTTTATTTCTCCTAGAACTGAAACCAGCATCGCGCCCCCCCCCCCCCCCCGCGACTACACCCCACCCACACAAACACTCTCTCTCTCTCTCTCTCTCTCTCTCTCTCTCTCTCTCTCTCTCTCTCTCTCACACACACACACACACACACACACACATGCACAGAGAGAGCATGCACACACACACACACACAGAGAGAGAGAGAGAGAGAGAGAGAGAGAGAGAGAGAGAGAGAACGAGCATCCACCACTCAGCCACACTCATAGTCGAAAAATATCTACCTTATTTTAGAATATAAACTTAGTCGGAAACATCAAAGTAGATTTTATCGAGAATTTTCAGCTTTGCTTCGAACTCCTTTGGGAGAGGTGTATTTCAGTTCTGCACGTCACGTACCGTAAATACAAAAATTACGAAAATCCTATTGCAACTTGGTTCCCTTGTCGTAGCACTTTCACACTACGTCTTCAGTTATTTGTCAGAGACACCCGTTTCCGTTTTACCCTGCAGTTTTTACACTCTACACCACCATCTTGTTCAATGGAAATAATTCCCTGAAGTCTGAACACATGTACTATCATCTTGTTCGATTTACCTGCCCGAGTTTTCCTTTTTCTTCTTTCTTCGCCGAGGCGGCCGCGGTGGCCGAGCAGTTCTAGGTGCTTCAGTCCGGAGCCGACTGCTACGGTCGTAGGTTCGAATCCTGGCTCGGGCATGGATGTGTGTGATGTCCTTAGGTTAGTTAGGTTTAAGTAGTTCTAAGTTCTAGGGGACTGACGACCTCAGATGTAAAGTCCCATAGTGCTTAGAGTCATTTGAACCATTTCTTCGCCGAGTCTGACGATAACTTATCTTACATTGACTTAAACAAATTATATGTTGGTCAAACATGAAGGGCTATATAGCAGCTACATTCACTGAATATAAAAGTAGCTGGAGCTTATACAAGTTAGTTTCCAGTTTTGCTGAATGTGTACTGTTAGAAGGTGATAGATAAGAAGTCTACACCGAAGTCCATAATGCGTCCGACAAAGGGAAAAAAGCAATTAGAAACAGTTGAGGTAATTAAGCATTTGGCTCAAACGACATTATGTGTATGTTGATAGTATCTGTGTATATTGATAGTATCTATGCTACCATTTCCTGGCTTCCTATTATCTGGTATCTCTTGAGAATAGTGGGCAGTTATTTCTGACAGTGGCAGAATTACTGAAATAAAGTTCTAAATAAACAAATTAGGAGAACAAAAAGAAGTGTCTTCGTTTTTCAACCTAAAATACGAAATTGTTTTTCCAAGAAGTGACGGAACGATATGTATTTCATGTATCTTGACTTCGTAAAAGTAATCACATATACCACAACTCGTTATAACACAACAGACAATCAGGATAGGTAAAAAGAAGAACAAAAGATAGTTTCATTGTTGGTGTTTTATTAGTTTTTTTTTGAAATTTTCGTGTTTATGCTGGTCTGGTCTCTTGCAGAATTAGACATTTCAGCCCAGGAGAGCAGCCTTAGCATGGAGGTGGGCGGCGGCGGCGAGGGCGCCAGGGGCGGCGTAGGCCAGGGGAGCGGGGGTGGCGTAGGCGACGTGAGCGGGGGCGGCGTACGCCACAGCGGGGGCGGCGTAAGCGCGGGCGGCGTAGGCGAGGGCGGCGCCGTTGATGACGGCGTCGCGGGCCTGCGTCTGGGCGACGGCGGTCAGGTGGGCGGCCCTGGTGGCGGCGACGGCGTGGGTGTCCAGCAGGTAGCCGTCGGAGCGGACGGCGACGGGGGCGGGGCCGTAGGCGGCGTAGCCGGCGTGCGCGGGGGCGGCCACCACCGCGGGGGCGGCGTAGGCAGCGGGGGCGACGACTGCGGCGGGGGCGGCTCCCAGGTAGCCGGGCTTAGCCACGGTGACGGCCAGGACGGCGCACAGGACGATCTGAATTTCAAGAAGAATCATAGAACGATGCTCTGATCTAATATATACACTCCTGGAAATGGAAAAAAGAACACAATGACACCGGTGTGTCAGACCCACCATACTTGCTCCGGACACTGCGAGAGGGCTGTACAAGCAATGATCACACGCACGGCACAGCGGACACACCAGGAACCGCGGTGTTGGCCGTCGAATGGCGCTAGCTGCGCAGCATTTGTGCACCGCCGCCGTCAGTGTCAGCCAGTTTGCCGTGGCATACGGAGCTCCATCGCAGTCTTTAACACTGGTAGCATGCCGCGACAGCGTGGACGTGAACCGTATGTGCAGTTGACGGACTTTGAGCGAGGGCGTATAGTGGGCATGCGGGAGGCCGGGTGGACGTACCGCCGAATTGCTCAACACGTGGGGCGTGAGGTCTCCACAGTACATCGATGTTGTCGCCAGTGGTCGGCGGAAGGTGCACGTGCCCGTCGACCTGGGACCGGACCGCAGCGACGCACGGATGCACGCCAAGACCGTAGGATCCTACGCAGTGCCGTAGGGGACCGCACCGCCACTTCCCAGCAAATTAGGGACACTATTGCTCCTGGGGTATCGGCGAGGACCATTCGCAACCGTCTCCATGAAGCTGGGCTACGGTCCCGCACACCGTTAGGTCGTCTTCCGCTCACGCCCCTACATCGTGCAGCCCGCCTCCAGTGGTGTCGCGACATGCGTGAATGGCGGGACGAATGGAGACGTGTCGTCTTCAGCGATGAGAGTCGCTTCTGCCTTGGTGCCAATGATGGTCGTATGCGTGTTTGGCGCCGTGCAGGTGAGCGCCACAATCAGGACTGCATATGACCGAGGCACACAGGGCCAACACCCGGCATCATGGTGTGGGGAGCGATCTCCTACACTGGCCGTACACCACTGGTGATCGTCGAGGGGACACTGAATAGTACACGGTACATCCAAACCGTCATCGAACCCATCGTTCTACCATTCCTAGACCGGCAAGGGAACTTGCTGTTCCAACAGGACAATGCACGTCCGCATGTATCCCGTGCCACCCAACGTGCTCTAGAAAGTGTAAGTCAACTACCCTGGCCAGCAAGATCTCCGGATCTGTTCCCCATTGAGCATGTTTGGGACTGGATGAAGCGTCGTCTCACGCGGTCTGCACGTCCAGCACGAACGCTGGTCCAACTGAGGCGCCAGGTGGAAATGGCATGGCAAGCCGTTCCACAGGACTACATCCAGCATCTCTACGATCGTCTCCATGGGAGAATAGCAGCCAGCATTGCTGCGAAAGGTGGATATACACTGTACTAGTGCCGACATTGTGCATGCTCTGTTGCCTGTGTCTATGTGCCTGTGGTTCTGTCAGTGTGATCATGTGATGTATCTGACCCCAGGAATGTGTCAATAAAGTTTCCCCTTCCTGGGACAATGAATTCACGGTGTTCTTATTTCAATTTCCAGGAGTGTATATCACGTATGTGTTACACAGACAAGCTTGTTGTTTGTTGTAGTAGTGAAGTAAAATAAAAAAGCAGTAATACGTACCAAAGTGTTCATGGTTGTGGGAGTTGCTGCTGCTGCTGCTGCTGCTGCTGCCGAAATGTGCCTGGCCAGTCATCACGGCCGCTATTTATACCGATCAGTCCGGCAGTGTGTGCAGCGAGTGAAAGCAGCGAGGTGCGTGATTCTGACCTAGTGCTTGGTTCGCCCTCGAGTGTTGTCTCTTTGGATTCTGATTTGATCCCCGAACCCTCTCTTGGTATTTGTGTTGTCGGTCGCAATATAAAGCTACATGGAGTTTACAGCGCTCTTTCTGATGGCTGCATTCATTGGTTATACACTCTCTTTAAGGATCAAGTCGTTTTATAATTGCCGCCAATATTCACAGGATGTGAAGACTGAAATCGGTTTCGCTCGTTTCCCATATAGTCATCAAGAAACAGAATTTTTTGATAGCTTATGGAGTTATGAAATTACACTGTTGAACAGAGATATCTCTGTTTCGTTTCAAATGCATGCTTCTATCCCATTTCTTACTTCATTTTGCAGCTACAAAGCGAACATTATTTTTGCACAGCAAAAAAATGGTTCTCATCGCTCTGACCACTATGGGACTTAACATCTGAGGTCATTAGTCCCCTAGAACTTAGAACTACTTAAACCTAACTAACTTAAGGACATCACACACATCCATACCCGAGGCAGGATTCGAACCTGCAACTGTAGCGGTCGCGAGGTTTCAGACTGAAGCGCTTAGAACCGCTCGGTCACCACGGCCGGCTTTGTATACCAGTCTCCTACTATGAGCCTCTTATTAATATATGTTCAGTATTCCTTCTTCTGTTCTGGATAAAAATCTCACTGCCGTATCTTTTTTGACTACGTAACATAAAATTTGATACTATCTAACTGGTCCGTTAAATGTTTGTCACTTAACGCTCATAAGACCTTCTACACAAATAACACCTGCAGAAATAAAAGAGAGTAGAATTAAACTTCCTTTGTACTCATTCCTGGAAGTAACACACACTCCACATACATCAACTGACTTTACTACAGCTGTGAAGATGAAGTATAGTTTTGAACTGTTCGAAATCTAATTTTACACTTTTGTAGTCCCTGTTGATGCTGCAGTTACATGAAAACGATCGCAGGACATCTGTAAATTCTAGACTTGTTTTGTATTGATTTATGTTCTTCGGCGTAGTTCCTTTGGAGCGAAGAACCTTATTGGGTTTGTCGAACAAAGTCATGATCCTGCACTGTATACAGATTTTGATTTTATATTATTTTGTGCGTATGGTAGTGCGGTGCGCTTCCTGCCTACTGTTACGTATTCAAGGTGTTGTCACAAATCCTTAAAATATGCAGCTAACATGATGGTTAGTAAAATGCTTTTATCTACATCTACACATAAATACATATTATGTAAGCCACCGCACGGTGTATGGCGCCGCGTACCAGGTAGCACCACTTGTAATGTCATTGCTTACTCAGCTCGGAAATGGAATCAGGTGAAATCGACTGCCTACAGGCCTCTGTCCAAGTCCTATTTTTATGTTCGTGGTTCTTAGGAGTGATGTACGTTGGCGGTGTTTCGTGGTTTTGAAAGTAGTGCACTCCGAAGATATCCAGAGGAGCGCTGAAAACTTTTCAAAATGTGGATGTGGAGAAATACTGAAGGTGTTAACTGAAAAACATACTTACATAGATATCCATGTAAGTATACAGGGTGTTACAAAAATGTACCGCCAAAGTTTCAGGAAACATTCCTCACACACAAATAAAGAAAAGATGTTATTAGGACATGTGTCCGGAAACGTTTAATTTCCATGTTAGAGCTCATTTTAGTTTCGTCAGTATGTACTGTACTTCCTCGATTTACCGCCAGTTGGCCCAATTGAAAGAAGGTAATGTTGAATTCCGTGCTTGTTGCTCTACAGTACTAGCATCAAGCACATCAGTACGTAGCATCAACAGTGTTAGTGTTCATCACGAACGTGGTTTTGCAGTCAGTGCAATGTTTACAAATGCGGAGTTGGCAGATGCCCATTTGATGTCTCGATTAGCACGGGTCAATAGCCGTGGCGCGGTACGTTTGTATCGAGACAGATTGCCAGAACGAAGGTGTCCCGACAGGAAGACGTTCGAAGCAATTGATCGGCGTCTTAGGGAGCACGGAACATTCCAGCCTATGACTCGCGACTGGGGAAGACCTAGAACGACGAGGACACTTGCAACGGACGAGGCAATTCTTCGTGCAGTTGACGATAACCCTAATGTCAGCGTCAGAGAAGTTGCTGCTGTACATGGTAACGTTGACCATGTCACTGTATGGAGAGCGCTACGGGAGAACCAGTTGTTTCCGTACCATGTACAGCGTGTAGAGGCACTTTCAGCAGCTGATTGGCCTCCACGGGTACACTTCTGCGAATGGTTCATCCAACAATGTGTCAATCCTCATTTCAGTGCAAATGTTCTCTTTACGGATGAGGCTTCATTCCAACGTGATCAAATTGTAAATTTTCACAATCAACATGTGTGGGCTGACGAGAATCCGCACGCAATTGTGCAATCACGTCATCAACACAGATTTTCTGTGAACGTTTGGGCAGGCATTGTTGGTGATGTCATGATTGGGCCACATGTTCTTCCACCTACGCTCAATGGAGCACGTTATCATGATTTCATACGGGAAACTCTACCTGTACTGCTAGAACATGTGCCTTTACAAATACGACACAACATGTGGTTCATGCACGATGGAGCTCCTGCACATTTCAGTCGAAGTGTTCGTACGCTTCTCAACAACAGATTCAGTGACCGATGGATTGGTAGAGGCGGACCAATTCCATGGCCTCCACGCTCTCCTGACCTCAACCCTCTTGACTTTCATTTATGGGGCATTTGAAAGCTCTTGTCTACGCAACCCCGGTACCAAATGTAGAGACTCTTCGTGCTCGTATTGTGGACGGCTGTGATACAATACGCCATTCTCCAGGGCTGCATCAGCGCATCAGGAATTCCATGCGACGGAGGGTGGATGCACGTATCCTCGCTAACGGAGGACATTTTTAACATTTCCTGTAACAAAGTGTTTGAAGCCGCGCTGGTACGTTCTGTTTCTGTGTGTTTCCATTCCATGATTAATGTGATTTGAAGATAAGTAAAAAATGAGCTCTAACATGGAAAGTAAGCGTTTCCCGACACATGTACACATAACATATTTTCTTTCGTTGTGTGTGAGGAATGTTTCGTGAAAGTTTGGCCGTACCTTTTTGTAACACCCTGTATAGTTCTGGCAATACCGGCCATGACATTCTTCTTCTGTGCGGATGCACACATATTCCCCAAACTCTTATGGGAATTGGTAAGAATGTCTTCCCCGAGTAACGAGTGCGTTGGGGTGGGACACCTCGAAAGTAGTGTGTGGACATACATGGTGAGAATGTGGGTCTCGTGAGACGCCTTCGCGAGATAGTCCCTGCAGTCGCACTATCCTCTCTGCCCTCGGTGTCTCAGATAGATAGAGCGTCTGCCATGTAAGCAGGAGATCCCGGGTTCGAGTCCCGGTCGGGGCACTCATTTCAACCTGTCCCCGCTGGTATATATCAAAGCCCGTCAGCAGCTGAAGGTATTAATGTAATTCTAATTTCGAAAATGAAAAAAGTAGGTTTGAGCTTTTGTTAAATCGGATAATTCACAAAAATCATAGCTCATTTGTTTGAGAACCTGATCTGCTGGAGCTATTATACTTGACAAGCTAATCGCTGTATGGTGATGATGGAAAAATTCGTGTTGTTATTTTCTACAGCTGGTAAGTTTCCTAGGTTGTGTGTGCCCTCCGAGGAGCGTCGTCGTTGATTACTTTTTCTGCATATCAGCTATAACAAATTCTCTTACTTTATTATCTTACAAAGATTATCTTACTGTCGGAAAGAAAAATTAGTACATACTTTTAGAGGTTTCAGCTTCACTCAAGATTTATTGCTGCAAAAGTGTGTAACGCCAGAAATACATATCCTCCTATTTCCATCTATTGTACTATACTTTTTTTTCCTTGTTTTGTTACCTCAAGATATGACATTTCTGTCTCTTTATATATTGTAATTGTTTTACTGTTTGTATATATATATATATATATATATATATATATATATATATATATATATATATATATATATATATATATTTATTTATTTATTTATTTATTTATTTATGCATTTATATCGATGTATAATTGGTTGTTTTGTAAATATTATTTGTATTTATACGCTGGGTCTGGCCTTGGGAAAACTATACAATCGAGCGAATACGTCGATAGGTCGTGTGGAGAACCAAAGTGTTTCGGATCTTTGGTAGTGTTAACTCTGCCGCGTGGAGCGCGGGCAGAGGGGGACTGGCTGGAGTAGCGAGTGGAGCAGGTGTGTTGTGTGACGCTCCCGTGAGTTGCCGCGCTTTCGAGGTTGGGCAGCATGTAATTGCGCTCGACTTGCTATGATAGTTTCTGACACGATGTCGCGGACGGGAAGCATTAGCAGGCGCACATCAAGAGCCCGTTTCGCCTGGTGACCGTGTCGAGAAGAAGGCGCGCCAACATCCAGCTTCTGCAACAGCGACGGCCGACAATGAGTGACTGTCGCCACCTCCTCGATCGACGGCTTCAAACCTTCAATCAACCAACAAGGAAGACTGGACGCACGTAAAGTTTTAGAACTGTATGGCAGACCTCAGCTTTTCAAACTGTTCAAATCACAAAATTACAGCAACGTAGCATGAACCCTTGTTGCTCATTGTCCCAATGGCATTACCAAGCAGGGTCCCTTCCTTTTCCGGAATGAACCCGAGAGTCGTTGAAATTCAAACGTCAGCATTAAAGTAACATTATCCTATTTCACTGCTTTAATTTCAAAGTTCAGTTAAGGTTTTCATAGCTGGCTACAATATTCAGATTACACAAGCACAAATTAAGAGTGCGAGTTTTGTTACCGTATTTTAGCTTACCTGTGACTGCAGCTCAGCTTGGTACGTACTAAATTTTACTACTGTTAATTGTTCAGAATTATTTAATTCGAGTTCAAAGTTAAATCTCTTATTTCTAAACTGCGTAGATTCAAGTAGCTTTTGAAATGATTGTTGAGGTAGCCCAAGACTAACCGTATTTTACTGAATTTCGATGTGCTTCAGAAACAAAGCTCGCTATTAATTTCAGTCACTATTAATTTCAGTCACTAAATTAACTTTAAATTTTTCGGTTATATTAAGTCTTTTGCTAAATTAAGTCAGAGTGTAGCGAAATTTATTACTTCTGACAAACTTTCAGTTTTCACACTACACGTGTCGACCTTCAGTTGCCACGCTTCTAGTGCTAATTATATGTGTAATAACCTTTCTCTTTCAGTTACTATAGTAATTTTGCTTAGAACTGGCGACCGTAATTTCCTCCAAATGTCAATATCTAATTACCGCTAGTTAATTGTTAACGTAATGGCCGCACATTTACTTTCTTTATTAACTTTACCCTTTTTCAAAATTAATTTCCACCAGTTACATTAGCATTTTTCCCTTCATTTAGATGTAACCCTTTCCTCCCTCTTTACTGACAAATTAACTTCGGTGACGATTACGTTTCCCAAATATCCATTAGGTACATGCGGTTTAATTTTTCACTGTCATTAAGGTCGATAAGTGAGGGGGAGGTTACAAGTGCTTATTGAGCACATGAAATGATTACATTTACAGTTAAGCTGCACAAGCGGTTCTGAGGTAAGCGGTATCGACCCATGCCGGAAAACCCATATTAGTAAGTGGTGTAGCCTCTACAGGCAGCAAAGTAGGCGCTCACTCTAGCATACAGTCGATCATACAGATGGCGAATACTGTCCTGAGATACGTTATGCCGCTCTTCCTCGGCCTGTTTACGTAGTTCTGTACGAGTTGTAAGGTGCCGAGTCGCACGTGTCGCTTCTCATCCCATCACATCCCACACGTGCTCGATTGGAGACAAGTCCAGAGATCGAGCTGACCACAGAAGTCGCTGCACATCTTCTAGATCACATCTAGTTTCACGGGTAGTGTGTGGGTGAGCATTATCCTGTAGGAGTAATACATCATCTTCCTGTTGCATGAATCGCAGAAGAACGGGGCTAACAACATTCTGCACGTACCGATCGCTGGTTAGAGTCCTCTCCAGAGACAACAAAGGTGAACGAGTGTTGTAGCGTATCGCACCGTAGTCCATAATGCTTGGGATGGGACCAGCGTGACTTGGATGAATGCACCCTGCCAGACAGTGCTCACCAGTTCTACGTCGCACATACAATTGACCATCTTTTGTGCGTGGTCAGTATCTGCTTCCAACGCTGAAGACTGCTGCAGATTGGATTAGGTTAGATTAGATTAGTACTTGTTCCATAGATCATGAATACGGCACTTCGTAATGATGTGGAACGTGTCAGGTTAATAAAAGGTGTCTATACAAGATATTACATTAGACAAAATATTACATGACACTCAATAATTTTTTTTTTTGTCGAGGTTGGGAAATTAGCCACTTACTATATCCAAAAATTCATCTAATGAGTAGAAGGAGTTGCCATTAAGAAATTCTTTTAATTTCCTTTTAAATGCTATATGGCTATCTGTCACACTTTTGACTCTATTAGGTAAGTGACCAAAGACTTTTGTGGCAGCATAATTTATCCCCTTGTGAGCCAAAGATTTAACCTTGAGTAGTGAAGATCATCCTTTCTCCTACTGTTGTAGCCATGTACACTGCTTTTACTTTTGTATTCTTTCGGATTGTTAATAACAAATTTCGTAAGTGAATATATATATTGTGAGGCTACAGTGAAGATTTCTAGCTCTTTAAATAAGGGCCTGCAGGATGATCTTGGATGAGCTCCAGCAATTATTCTGATTGCACGCTTTTGTGCAATGAACACTCTTTTACTCAGTGACGAGCTACCCCGGAATATGATGCCATACGAAAGTAGAGAAGGAAAATAGGCGTGGTAAGCTAATTTACTCATACGTATATCGCCAAAATTTGCAATGACCCTAATAGCATAAGTAGCTGAACTCAAACGTTTCAGCAGATCCTCAGTGTGTTTTTTCCAGTTCAACACCTCATCAATGCATACACCTAGAAGTTTTGAATATTCTACCTTAGCTACCGATTTCTGATCGAAGTCTATATTTATTAATGGAGTCATTCCATTTGCTGTGTGGAAATATATATACTGTGTTTTGTCAAAGTTTAATGAGAGCCCACTTGCAGAGAACCACTTAATGATTTTCAGAAATCATCGTTTACAATTTCAGCAGTTAATTCTTGTCTGTCGGGTGTGATAGCTATACTTGTATCATCTTCGTGAATATACACTACTGGCCATTAAAACTGCCTCACCACGAAGATGACGTGCTGCAGACGCGAAATTTAACCGACAGGAAGAGGGTGCTGTGATATGCAAATGATTAGCTTTTCAGAGGATTCACACAAGGTTGGCGCCGGTGGCGACGGCTACAACGTGCTGACATGAGGAAAGTTCCCACCCTATTCCTCATACACAAACGGCAGTTGACCGGCATTACCTGGTTAAACTTCGTTGTGATGCCACGTGTAAGGAGGAGAAATGCGTACCATCACGTTTCCGACTTTGATAAAGGTCAGATTGTACTCAACAACGAACCTCGGTGCACGAATGGCAAAACGTAATTTTTTTTCTATAAATCCAGGCTCTGTTTACAGTGTCACGACGGTCGCATCCGTGTTTAGCGACACCTCGGTGAACGCACATTGGAAGCGTGTATTCGTCATCGCCATACTGGCGTATCACCCGGCGTGATGGTATGGATGGATCTGTTACGACCCGTGGCTCTACCCTTCATTCGATCCCTGCGAAACCCTACATCTCAGCAGGATAAAGCACGACCGCATGTTGCATGTCCTGTACGGGCGTTTCTTGATACAGAAAATGTTCGACTGCTGTCCTGGTCAGCACATCCTCCAGATCTTACACCAATTGTAAACGTCTGGTCAATGGTATTCGAGCAACTGGCTCGTCACAATACGCCAGTCACTACCCTTGATGAACTGTGGTATCGTGTTGAAGCTGCATGGGCACTGTACCTGTACACGTCATCCAAGCTCTGTTTGACTCAATGCCCAGGCGTATGAAGGCCGTTATTACGGCCAGAGTAAGTTGTTCTGGGTACTGACTTCTCAGGATCTATGCACCCAAACTGCGTGAAGATGTAATCACATGTCATTTCTAGTATAACATATTTGTCCTATGAATACCCGTTTATCATCTGCATTTCTTCTTGGTGTAGCTATTTTAATTGTCAGTAGTGTAAAGGATACACTCACATGGTGCTCTCGCAGCTATGCCACTATGCTATCTGATGGCGGACGACATTGAAACTATCATCAGTACATCTGCCGTCATGGGATCAAATTGAGGTCTTCTTTCGGGGTATATAATTTTTTCCAGTAGTATATTAACTGTTAAACAGCACAGTGGCAGTACGTGTGATAAATGCTTGCAAAACTTTGTTGTGGTTACGAGCGAAGGGAAAGGGTGAAAACGTGTGCCAGCGCACATAGTAATACTTTCTTGTAGCTGTACGAAATCTTGTAGTTCTTTTTACGCCGTTGGACGACTTTGGCGCGACGTGCTACAAGTACATTTGCCACCGCCCCAAAATTAGGTTTAGAGATGGTACCTAAATACCTCTGGAATGAAATGGAAATAAATTATTTTTGTTACAGGTACATCTGTACCAAAAGTGATGTTATTAACATGTAAATACTATTAAAGTATGAAGCGCTACTAATGCAGTAAATTATTTCATTTGGTGCATCAGATGAAACGTCCAACTCAAGCAGGAAGCTCAAATATTGGTTAGAAGCACTAATAGCGAAATAATAAAGTACTGTTGCGGGACACTGACGCTGTATAAGCTGAAATTTCTTTTTCATGCTGATACCTTTTCTTAATGTGATAAGTCTGTTGTGTAATATGAATACCTGTTTGTTGTAATTTACCAGGATGAATGGATGTGGTGTATGTGTTTGTGTGTGTGTGTGTGTGCGCTTCGAAGTAAATAGATGACATTTGGAAATTACGTTTAGTGAAATTTGCCTTAAGCGTCTTTTCTCTACAATCTATTACATTCTTTGGCGGAACAATACAATAATTTAGAATATAAATTATGTCACTTTGCTTTTAGACTTTGTTTTTTATAGGCATTACCTTACATTCATCCGTTTAAAGAGATCTGCTATGCAATACATCGGCAGCAGATTGCTGCAACAGCCCTTCTCTACGTCTGAAGAGCTGACCTCTCTCTTCCGTGTTTCCAGTCAAAGTGTTCCATTCATGATCTTCTCCATACAGTCTCAAGTGAAGTGACTAAACAAAGTGTTCTCTACCGACTTCTATCTCTTCCCTAGAAGTCCAAACAGTTTCTGTGCGTCAGTGAAAAAGGCTTTGCAAAATGTTAGCCAATGACTTTTTGCTAGCAAGACAAGTATCTTCCCTACTATCAAAAGTCGTACTTTAACCAATAGTTTTACTACAACATACGCAGTTCTTAAACGATTATGAGTTACTCTCTCACTCCTCAGCTATGTTTTTTAATGTGGCCAATCCATTTCTTCCCATGCCGACATTTCTCAGAAACGGCGTCCTGACTTACCAATCTTTGCAATTTTTTTTTTTTTAAATTAACCAATCCTAAGCCCACTTGCGGCTGTTTAGAGCACAGATGTGTGTGAATTCCTAAGGGACGAAACTGCTTAGGTCATAGGTCCCCAGACTTACACACTACTTAAACTAACTTGAACTTATGCTAAGAACAACACACACACCCACGCCTGAGGGATGACTCGAACTCCGGCGTTAGGGGCCGCTCTGTCCGTGACATGACGCGTCAAACCGCGCGGCCACTCCGCGCGGCTAGAGCACAGAGTGTTCACTGCACATCAAACGGTGACAGAAAGTCTGCCGTCTCTTTACAAAGAGAAAATAATTCTTGTCCACAATACAACTCCTTCGCTTCTCACGGAATACCAAGATCTTTATGTGTTACTGACTTCCCCTCACACAGCGTTCTTGGAAGGCGACTTGTTGGCACGAAGCAAAGTTCCTTTGCAATGTGTTCTGGCCGGATGGCTCAACCTGTAAAAAGTGAGAGTCTGCACAGACGCCGCTGTTCTTGACGCAACGTTATACTATTTCTCTGAATGTAGGCTTGGACACCACATTGCGCAGTGCGCATTGTGTGCAAAACTGCAGGAGTGGTACTCTCTGATGCCCTTGCTAAACAATCCTTGGACCACTGAGACGTGTCTCTCATGGGCGGGCACTTCGCCTCGCCCCCTCGTTCTTCACCTTCAAAGGCGAGCTGCAACATCATGGAGGGGGAAGGGGGGTTTCCGACACTAAGTCATTGGCCCAGGGCCTCTATGCACAGCTTCGTCCATCAGTGACCCAGCTAAACTACGGAGAACATTACTTACACAACAACCCCCGAGGAAGAGAAGGAAGTAAAATAAAAGTAGAGGGATTAATCTTGGCAATTATTGATACTACTTACTATAAGCGTTAAATATTTTACCAAATGACGAAAATATAGTTCTGATGGTAATGACATAAAATCATCTATGAATAACTTACGATGTTCAACGACGACACTTTCGTGTAGGCTACAGGATCATCAGCATCTTATAGTGCTGCTGATCGTATTGGATAAACGCCTACACTTGATGGTAACATTAAAGATTGTGTTACGCTTCTCAGGGGTTACACTATATACTCTCGTTTGTGCAGAACATTTGACGATGATACTGGATTCTATTAGCCAAATATCGTCACGTAAGTCAGATATTTGCGAAGACACTCCATATATCTCAGTTAGCAGTCGAAGACATGGGACTGTATCTAACTTCTAGAGCAAGTCCGGAAAGGCAAAATCCACCTGCACCTGCATCTATAAAATGTTTACGAACAAAGCAAATGAAGTGACAAAACTTTTTAACAAATCCAATAGCCTCCATAAAAATATTCAATTCACTCTTGAACTGGAAGAATACAACACCATACCTTTTCTTGACAAAAAAATATCAAAACAGAATCATAAGGTACCTTTCAGTGTTTACAGAAAACCTACTGGCATTGACATCACTATACCAAACTCCTCAACACACCCCTCCTCTCATAAAAAAGCTGCTTATAGATCAACGCTGTACAGAGCACACACATTTCAGGTTCAACATACAGAACTAAAAGAATAAGTAGAAATTATAACATATACTGCAACAAACAATTCTCTAATTAATACCATGTCCCAACAGATAAAAAATAAGCTGAACAAATAACATCAAACTACACTCACAACTGACAGTGCCCCAGCGGTCAAATATGTAAAAATGCCGTATCTTGGAACAGTATCTGACAAATTAGCAAGACTTTTCGAAAACACAGAAGTAAAAATCAGCTTCAGCACCAACAACACCTAAGTAGGAAGCTTATTCACAATAAAAAAAAACGCCAGATACAAGTCTTGATGCATCTGGAATTTACAAAATTACCTGCAGCCAATGTAATAAAGAAATGGCTCTAAGCACTATGGGACTTAACATCTGAGGTCATCAGTCCCCTAGAACTTAGAACTATTTAAACCTACCTAACCTAAGGACATCACACACATCCCTGCCCGAGGTAGGATTCGAACCTGCGACCGTAGCGGTCGCGCGGTTCCAGACTGAAGCGCCTAGAACCGCTCGGCCACACCGGCTGGCCGCCAATGTAATAAATATTATATCGGCCAAACAGTCGGAAATTTCAGAACCCAATTCAAAGAACGTTTAAACTGCAACAGGCTTGATAAATGTAACAAATCAGCAGTAGCAACTCCCATTACAGACACAGGCCACCCTTTGAAAATCGAAGTTAACCTCGAAATTTTTCACAAAATAGGAAAATAATAAATGAAAAGCACCAGTTTGCTTTTGTTCTACAATTGTAGAACAAAAGCAAACTGGTGCTTTTCATTTATTATTATAATGTTGTTCTATCAAGAACGAACGGAAGATTCTGTTAATATAAAATAAGAAAAAGTAAAAGAATAGATATCATAAAAGAAATGGAAATTTTCATACGTAACACAAAGCATCGAGATAACATTCTTAATGAAATAAGCGAATTCAAAAACTCGAAACTTTTCAACAGTCTTAAGCCAGTTCTAACTCAATAGATCCAAGATATGTCAAGGTAAGTAATTGACTACAAATGTGTCAGTACCAAGAATATCGATACAAAACCTCGATAATCTATACAGACTCAAATGCTACAGTCCGCCATCTTGTGTTGTGTGTATAACATTGAAGCAATTTGTGCAGTGAATTACGTTGACAAGCAGTGACAAAATATAATGTGCAATAGTGTAACGTCAATTAACAGCTCCGCCATTACACCAGTGATGCAAGTGAAGCATCAAGACGATGAAATTGTAAGTGATCAACTGTCATATAAAAGCCTTTCACACTGTTTTCGTAACACATGACAGATGCAAATCTATCTGCATCCTATACAGGCGGTGATATACATAATCGGCCACAAGGAAGAAAACCAGCAGAAGACATCAATGATTTCGATTTCTAGCCATACACTGCCCCCCCTCCTTCCCGCCAAATGCCACACCAGCAGCTACAGTAAAAAACAATGGACCAGGAGTTCTAGATTAATCTAGTTTAAGACTGTTTATTTTTAAGTAACATTTCTCTATAACTATATATGTATGTACTTATAAACGCCTGAAGATGAACAGAACATGTTCAAAACGCGTTGCATTATGTTAGATTAAGCATAAAATAAAGTGACTGGTAGCAGAAACTGGAAATAAATAATTACCCCACACAGTCACGGTGCACAAACATGGCCATTATGGCTGAAAATAATGAAGCAAGCTGTGTTTCAAACAACTGGTTTTAGTTGAATATGTGCTGATTCATTAAGAGACTCTTCTTTACCTCGACTAAATACTTTTGGAGCTCATAATATGCTCTAGGATCCTGCAACGGTTATCACTGGGTGGAGAGCCCTCACAAAGTAAGAAACCCTGCCTCTGACCGTACTGAAGAATGCAACGGTGATGAAAGACGTGTTGAAACGCCATTGCGCTGGGATAAGGACAGGCGCCGCTATAGTCAAGGGAGGGGGAGGGTGGGAGGGTCGGTGCTGCTGAGCGCCTGTAGGCGTCGGTCGCTCCATGTTGCGCAAAGGCCGCCGACCACAAGCAGTGCAGGAAAGCCGCGAGGCGGTGGCCGACCCTGCGTGTCCCAGGGCCAGGGGCGGGCGGCGCGAGTAATCGCCGTTATGGAAGCGAGTGGCCGCTCTGCTCCAACAGCTGCGCTCGCCAAGGTGACGAGGCGGACAGGGAAACACGGAGGAATTCAAACCGGACTATCCTGACATCATTTGTTGTTGCTTGGCAACACCAGCGCCTGGTATTCTCTACAAAGGGAGTTTTAAGAAGACACATCCGATTTCACAGGAGTATACAGTATGTGGAAACGTAGGCTTTCGCTGCCGTTGTAACAGTCAATGAAATTCTTCTGGGTTTGAGGCCGCATTGTCATCTGTAAAATTCTGACGTTTCGGCGACTGTTGCAAGGCGCCTTGCTCAGGGTGTATTTGGCTCTGAGCACTATCCGACTTTAACTTCTGAGGTTATCAGTCGCCTAGAACTTAGAACTAATTAAACCTAACTCACCTAAGGACATCCCACACATCCATGCCCGAAGCAGGATTCGAACCTGCGACCGTAGCGGTCGCTCGGCTCCAGACTGTAGCGCCCAGAACCGCACGGCCACTCTGGCCGGCTCAGGGTGTATTGCTAACAGTTAGTTGCAAGGCGCCTTGCTCAGGGTGTATTGCTAACAGTTAGCTATACACACTGAGGAAGGCGCCTTGCAACAGTCTCCGAAACGTCGAAATTTTACAGATGACAAAGCAGCCTCAAACCCAGAAGAATTTTATTGACAGTATACATTATACTTCAGTTAAGACTAAAACTTGGGGTGGATCTAATTTTATAGACGGGAATGCGATGATACTTATTTTACATTGTTAATAAAACCATCGGATTTGTAAGTAGGCTGTTTATGTTTTCTTATTGGCACCGTTACGTAGCGCTCTATATGAAAATCACTGGCTGTGCTGTGTGCAGTCTGTGGCTAGTTTGCACTGTTGTCTGCCATTGTAGTGTTGGGCAGCGGCAGCGGGATGTGAACAGCGCGTAGCGTTGCGCAGTTAGAGGTGAGCCGCCAGCAGTGGTGGATGTGTGGAAGGAAATGGCGGAGTTTTGAAATTACATATATTATGACTTTTGATGATATTAAGGTAAATACATTGTTTCTTCTCTATTAAAATCTTTCATTTGCTAACTATCCCTATCAGTAGTTAGTGCCTTCCGTAGTTTGAATCTTTTATTTAGCTGGCAGTAGTGGCGCTCGCTGTATTGCAGTAGTTCGAGTAACGGAGATTTTTGGTGAGGCAAGTGATTTGTGAAAGGTATAGATTAATGTTAGTCAGGGCCATTCTTTTGCAGGGATTTTTGAAAGTCAGATTGCGTTGCGCTAAAAAAAAATATTGTGTGTCAGTTTAAGCACAGTCGTGTAAAAATTTTTCTAAGGGGACGTTTCAGATTTTACAAGGTACGACTTTTCCCTTTGTCCACATATAACCTTATGGTACTTTTTACTATTACTTTACTTCTTTTCTTCTTTCTCCCGTGACTTTGCCCCGCATCTGCACAGGATTAGCAAGGTCACTAACGGATATAGGATACTTATTTTTTGTGGTGTCACCACCCCGTTACCCTCCTAGACAGAAGGTGCTTGCCCAACTGTTTTCGTGTAGTGTCATTCATGTCAAGGGGTGCGAAAACCTTCCGAATATTTTTGACTTGCGTAACTGAGGCGGTCCTTGGTACCAGTCCAGTATTTACCTTATTGGACGTGGAAAACCGCCTGAACACCACATCCAGTCTGGCCAGCACACATTTCCTCGTCTGCCATGCGGGTTCGGTCTGGGGCCTTACAACCGGCTCAAAAGTGCTAAGTTTCGATGCATAAGCTAAAATTTACTCCAATTTTTGATTTCCATTCGTATAGAAGATACACTGTTGTGACATCGGCTGTATCGTTTCGGAACATCCTGTATTATCTGACAAAAACAAGTAGCACCGCTGGCGGTTGCAAGTACTTACGCTGACGCGGTGGCGAAGTGCTATAATGAGTGCAAAATACATTTTCCAGAGAGGTCAAAGAAGACGAAAAATACTTAATTCAAGATTTACGGGGGCGTCCTGAATAAATGTGCTATGATGATGATGATGATGATGTTTGGTTTGTGGGGCGCTCAACTGTGCGGTCATCAGGGCCCGTACCAAGCTCAAATTGTTACGCAGTACCGCTCAAATTGTTACACAGTCCATTTTTTTACATAGGCTAATCTAGTCACTGTCACGAATGATGATGATGATGATGATGATGTGATGAGGACAACACAAACACTCAGTTACTGGGCAGAGGAATTCCCCAACCCGGCCGGGAATCGAACCCGGGACCCCGTGACCCAGAGGTAGCAACGCTAGCTACTAGACCACGAGCTGCGAACTAAATGTGCTGTGACGTAGCTGTACTCCGATACTGTGAACAATTATATGCTGGCAATGTAGAATCTTCATCGGATTCGTTCTACAGAGCTAAAATTTATGGACAGTAAAGAAAATACTATAAAATTAATTTTCCTGTGGGCTTCCATTTGTAATGTACCAAAACAGAAGAGTAGCCACGTACAAACGACACAAAATTGTTATCATACTGGAATTATGTTATGAAATATACCTTCATAGTTCTTGAAGCCATTGCTATGCATGCAAACACTATACGGTCAGTCAGTGCTGATACAGGCACTTTGACATTGACAAACGCCAAGGTTTAATGTTTGTACCTTATTCCATGCAATCAGTATACAGAGTTTTGAAAGGAATTTGTTTTAATTGTCTACGACAGCCGCTGTAATATCAAGTTTCAAATCCGGAGAAACATTAAAGAAACCAGCACCCTCCACTTTCGATGTATTTATGTTTCGTTATATTGAAAAGCGGACGTTGTTGGCTGGAAGACTGCGACGGATTGTTCAGCAGCCGAACCGATAAGAGACGCCGTCATCCTTGTACAACGGCTTCTTTCGACACCGTGTATGAAGGTGTTGTACCTGTTGAGTGTTGGTTACTGTAACGGATGTAAAGTGGGGTGTCTTTTGTACTGTATGATGAGAGAAGTGCGAGGGTGAGGTCCCCTGCCGGCACTAACACTACTCCTAACCCAAAGTGGACCACCGATATTAACGTCCACATCGGGAAGACGAATCATCAACGACATGTAACAGCGCCTCACGTCATGAGGTGCTGGAGAGTGGTTTCTGATTGAATACCGACCATTGGCGCAAAGTGTGGTGATCGAGAACTTTATTCCAGAATTCCTATTCCACATATTGGCAAAATATTGACGGTGACAATTTCTTCCACCACCTCACCACATTCCATTGGAACTACTGACGGCCTTGGGAGAACCAGTCCTGACAAAACTCTACCATCTGGTGAGCAAGATGTATGAAACAGGCGAAATACCCTCAGACTTCAAGAAGCATATAATCATTCCAATCCCAAAGAAAGCAGGTG
Source organism: Schistocerca cancellata (assembly GCF_023864275.1). Lineage (NCBI taxonomy): Eukaryota > Metazoa > Arthropoda > Insecta > Orthoptera > Acrididae > Schistocerca > Schistocerca cancellata. The sequence goes on from NC_064628.1 coordinate 75,596,721, forward strand.
TTGACAGATGTGAAAATTACCGAACAATCAGTTTAATAAACCACAGCTGCAAAATACTAACACGAACTCTTTACAGACGAATGGAAAAACTAGTAGAGCCGACCTCGGGGAAGATCAGTTTGGATTCCGTAGAAATACTGGAACACGTGAGGCAATACTGACCTTACGACTTATCTTAGAAGAAAGATTAAGGAAAGGTAAACCTACATTTCTAGCATTTGTAGACTTAGAGAAAGCTTTTGACAATGTTGACTGGAATACTCTCTTTCAAATTCTAAAGGTGGCAGGGGTAAAATACAGGGAGCGAAAGGCTATTTACAATTTGTACAGAAACCAGATGGCAGTTATAAGAGTCGAGGGACATGAAAGGGAAGCAGTGGTTGGGAAGGGAGTAAGACAGGGTTGTAGCCTCTCCCCGATGTTATTCAATCTGTATATTGAGCAAGCAGTAAAGGAATCAAAAGAAAAATTCGGGGTAGGTATTAAAATCCATGGAGAAGAAATAAAAACTTTGAGGTTCGCCGATGACATTGTAATTCTGTCAGAGACAGCAAAGGTCTTGGAAGAGCAGTTGAACGGAATGGATGGTGTCTTGAAGGGAGGATATAAGATGAACATCAACAAAAACAAAACGAGAATAATGGAATGTAGTCGAATTAAGTCTGGTGATGTTGAGGGTATTAGATTAGGAAATGAGACACTTAAAGTAGTAAAGGAGTTTTGCTATTTGGGGAGCAAAATAACTGATGATGGTCGAAGTAGAGAGGATATAAAATGTAGACTGGCAATGGCAAGGAAAGCATTTCTGAAGAAGAGAAATTTGTTAACATCGAGTATAGATTTAAGTGTGAGGAAGTCATTTCTGAAAGTATTTGTATGGAGTGTAGCCATGTATGGAAGTGAAACATGGACGGTAAATAGTTTGGGCAAGAAGAGAATAGAAGCTTTCGAAATGTGGTGCTACAGAAGAATGCTGAAGATTGGATGGGTAGATCACATAACTAATGAGGAAGTATTGAATAGGATTGGGGAGAAGAGAAGTTTGTGGCACAACTTGACCAGAAGAAGGGATCGGTTTTTAGGACATGTTCTGAGGCATCAAGGGATCACCAATTTATTATTGGAGGGCAGCGTGGAGGGTAAAAATCGTAGGGGGAGACCAAGAGATGAATACACTAAGCAGATTCAGAAGGATGTAGGTTGCAGTAGGTACTCGGAGATGAGAAGCTTGCACAGGATAACCAGTCTCAGGACTGAAGACCACAACAACAACAACCTCATCTGAACCGGCTGCCTTCAGCAACCGCAGCCAAGAAACACGAATATGACGCTATCATCGTAGAAAGTTTTCAAATATATTCCCAGTCAATCGTCGAGAATAACAGAGAACAAAAGGTTATTTATACCCTTCAAGTTACATGGCCTTACTTTAATAATCATTAACTCAATCAGCTCTAACAGCTCGCCAATTCTGACCAACAGGAATCGTGTCTGGTCTCCCCGTCAGACTTGATCACGAACGTCCTGCCACGCTGCCCGGAACACAATTAATCCTATAGATCACGATACTTGGTATTAGCATTTAAATTAAAATATATTTCTTACTTTTACTTATTCCACACCCTTGAGGACAATACTAGGCAGTTTACTTCACATGTTTGGATTTTTTCAGCTTGCTACTAAATTGATACAATCATCAGTTTGGCAGCGTAGGGTTCCTATTAGGATTGCGAGTTTTTTTTCTCGTGTAGAATATCTTACCTCTGCCATTCTTTCGGTACACCCTTGACCATTTCGCTTTATACCTAATTAAAAAATCATTATGGAATCTCTTCTTTGGCTCTGAGCACTATAGGACTTAACATCTATGGTCATCAGTCCCCTAGAACTTAGAACTACTTAAACCTAACTAACCTAAGGACATCACACAACACCCAGCCATCACGAGGCAGAAAAAATCCCTGACCCCGCCTGGAATCGAACCCGGGAACCCGGGCGTGGGAAGCGAGAACGCTACCGCACGACCACGAATCTCTTCTTTTCTAATATCTACTATGTATCTTTGTTTATATGACGTAACTGAGGAACCCCTCACTGTTAATATGTAGAATGACAAGCGTACCTAGCTGTGTGTAATTCACATGTTTCTTCTTGGAGTATAGATGTGCGTCAGGGATTTCTAGCTCAGGCCCACCCAAAACGCTATTGATGAGACTCGAACTTGCTGGGCCACACAAATCACCAATACAGTATGTACAACACGTTATGCCAGCTGCGAAATAATTAGCTTCCCATCCTGCTCTCTAGCCAGATTTATTTCGACAAGGTAGTACTATTAGCATAGCATTTACATTTCACAAATGTGTAATATGATTGAGTTGTATATTAACTATACAGTAACTGATGACGTCTAATTATTAGTAACAGTGCAAAGATACATTAATACCTGTTAATATTTCAGATTTTTTCCCCTGTATTTCTGCAAATTTACATCTGTAGCTACTACATCTACATATATACTTGGCAAGCCGCTGTAAAATTCATGGCGGGCGACTCTATAAACCACTGTTGAAGAATTTGTGTTTTACTTCTTTCGCGTAATGAAAACGAGAAAATTCTGTTTGCCTCTGTACAAAAAGTGGTTCTCAAAATTTATCCACAAGGGTTTCCCCAAAACTATAGCGCCTTTTGTCCAAGGATTCCCATTTTAGTTCCCGGTGCGTGTGTGTTAAACTTTCGTATGCTCTATACCGATCCGCCGCAATTCTAACAGCATGTCTTCAAACTTTCCTTGATGCATTACATTAAGCCAACGGCCTAGCCGCAGTGGTAACACCGCTCCCTGTCAGATCCCCGAAGTCAAGCGCTGTTGGGCTTGGCGAGCCTTTGGATGGGTGACCGCCCTGGCCTGCCGAGCGCTGTTGGCGAACGGGTTGCATCCAGGCGCTCGTTGAAGCTTCCAAGGGCTGTTCGGACGGAGTTTACTTTTAGTACTTATATTCGTGTTAGATGTAACGTTATCGATTTATATTTTTCATCTTCGGAAGTAAAAACTGTCTCATATAAGTACATGAGGCCGTATTACCCAGAAATTTCAGTTAACTTTGTTATTCTAGTGTGGTATGTAAATATATTTACGAATATTAAAAGATTAACATAAAAAAGTGGGAAAGCTTTAAGATGTTGGAAATGCTAATGAATTCGAAATCGAAACTGTCAGTGTCATACACTACTGGCCATTAAATTTGCTACACCAAGAAGAAATGCAGATGATAAACGGGTATTCATTGGACAAATATATTATACTAGAACTGACATGTGATTACATTTTCACGCAATTTGAGTGCACACATCCTGAGAAGTCAGTACCCAGAACAACCACCTCTGGCCGTAATGACGGCATCGAGTCAAACAGAGCTTGGATGGCGTGTACAGGTACAGCTGCCCATGCAGCTTCAACACGATACCACAGTTCATCAAGAGTAGTGACTGGCGTATTGTGACAAGCCAGTTGCTCGGCCACCATTGACCAGACGTTTTCAATTGGTGAGAGATCTGGAGAATGTGCTGGCCACGGCAGCAGTCGAACATTTTCTGTATCCAGAAAGAACCGTACAGGACCTTCAACATGCGGTCGTGCATTATCCTGCAGAAATGTAGGTTTTTGCAGGGATCGAATGAAGGGTAGATCCACGGGTCGTAACACGTCTGAAATGTAACGTCCACTGTTCAAAGTGCCGTCAAAAGAGGTGACCGAGACGTGTAACCAATGGCACCCCATACCATCACGCCGGGTGATACGCCAGTATGGCGATGACGAATGCATGCTTTCAAAGTGCGTTCACCGCGATGTCGCCAGATACGGATGCGACCATCATGATGCTGTATACAGAACCTGGATTCATCCGAAAAAATGACGTTTTGCCATTCGTCCACCCAGGTTCTTCGTTGAGTACACCATCGCAAGCGCTCCTGTCTGTGATGCAGCGTCAAGGGTAACCACAGCCGTGGTCTCCGAGCTGGTAGTCCATGTTGCTGCAAACGTCGTCGAACTGTTCGTGCAGATGGTTGTTGTCTTGCTAGCCTCGCCATCTGTTGACTCAGGGATCGAGACGGGGCTGCACGATCCGTTACAGCTATGCGGTTAAGATGCCTGTCATCTCGACTGCTAGTGATAGGAGGCCGCTGGGATCCATCACGGCATTGCGTATTACCCTCCTGAAGCCACCGATTCCATATTGTGCTAACAGTCATTGGATCTCGACCAACGCGAGCAGCAATGTCGCGATACGATAAACCGCAATCGCGACAGGCTACAATCCGACCTTTATCAAAGTCGAAAACGTAATGGTGCGCATTTCTCCTCCTTACACGAGGCATCAGAACAACGTTTCACCAGGCAACGCCGGTCAATTGCTGTTTGTGTATGAGAAATCGGTTGGAAACTTTCCTCATGTCAGCACGTTGTAGGTGTCACCACCGGCGCCAACCTTGTGTGAATGCTCTGAAAAGCTAATCATTTGCATATCACAGCATCTTCTTCCTGTCGGTTAAATTTTGCGTCTGTGGCACGTCATCTTCGTGGTGTAGCAATTTTAATGGCAAGTAGTGTATTTTGTAAACAATTCCTACAAAAGTCATCGTTGTCAGTTCAGTTCTGTATATACGAAAAGCTAATCGATTTTTTTGCCTCACGAACACCTAGAAGAACAATACTCGGCGCTACGCATCATGTGTATAAGTCGACAGACAGCAGTTTCAGATACACTGGAATCGTTACGCAAACAATATGCCCAACCCCATATCATCACGGTATTAACAGGAAAATTTCAGTTTGTACTTCGTCCCAGACTAGCTACTTCCGTGCTGATAGGTAATCGTTCTTTCAAGAAAAAGTGCTTAGTTTCCTTGATGCTACTCCAGGCGGGTGTAAAAATAAATGTGCCCAACGTAAAATAATAAACGCTAAAATGAAGATTTGCCCTGTCTGACTACGCCCTGAAAAAGATCTTAGGATCTCTTAATGGACTTTAACATATAAATTACAACCTAAACATAAACGAATGATTGAGGCAACTAATACTACTAAATGATAAACGTCGTTCCTGCTTATAAATGTATTGTAGATAAAAAACTATATATTAAAAAGCTTACATTTCGTGAATAAAATTGCTGATTAATTGCCCAACTCTGCCCCTTATTGTGACTGCGCGATCTAATTTCAATAACGCGAAATGACTGACACCATCTACGTACCAAACACTAGAAGACGCTACTTTCAAGGATGATCTACGATGGTGTGGAACCTCATTAGAAATAAACGAACATGATCACAGCTGTTTAGCTTTTGTAGCGCTAATACGCCGAAGCAATTTGCGAAATAACCGTATGTACTGGGTCCGGTGCGTCGAAGTGATGGCTCTCGTACTCGTCTGCGACGATGGAAGAACTCGAGCCACAAATAAACTCTTTTAAACACCAGGACGGCAGAAGGCGGTCCTCTGACTAATATAATACTGTCTTCTCCTCTCTGTGTTCTACAGACGAGAAACGCTAACTCCAACCCACAAGGACGGAGTTCAGATAACGTCTCAACGTGAGTATAGGCAGAGGAAGTTCTCTCAATTACTGAATGCTGCGTACTCAGTGACGACTTCCAACGCGGAGGTGAAGTCCAGAATCGTATAGGTTCGCAACAGTACAGTGCCTGACTGTTGTAACTATAAACTCTCCTAAGAGTCTGTAACAACAAAGCTGATATCGAGCGACCGTCACACACGGGCGCTCACAACAGAAGAACTCGTCTCTCCACCGCTGGCTTCCCAGCAAGGCTCGGCTCCCCACCATCGTAATTCCGAAAACGAATCATATTCCAGAAACCACGGAATATTCTCCCTCTCTACAGATTCTTCCGAACGCCGACCAACCATATTTTAGTCTTTTGTCGTCCAGAGCAGAAAGTTTGCGAGGGAAAACCTATACTCCTAGAATGGAATGCTTCTGAGTAAAAATCCTTGGAAATAACCCAGCCCTCTGTGGTTTCCGATGCGCCGCTACTGCGCTCCTCTCACCTGCATCAAAAATTTGCAGAGTTAGAAAGTATTATCTGGTTATCCTTCCGGCACTACTACAATAGCGGCCGCTCGTCAGCCTATTGTGCTCCAGAGCTCAGGTGCTACGACGTACGTGTAGCTACTTTCTGTGTTTAAACAGGACAAACACCTGTGCGGGGCTTCCACCCACAGCGTGAGTTCTGCCTGCCGTTTCATCTCACTGGCGTTCCAACCTCTACTAGTGTAGGCAATCATTCATTACGCCGTTTTTATAATAAAGACACTCCGTCACCTTTCATGCAATAAGCGCTAACAATTATTTACAAGGCGTACGTGACAACGTCAGTCTCCTTTAAAGATTCATGTATACCATGTACAACTTATCAAATGATATCTAATTGTGGTTGTAGTTCATGGAAAAGTATGTAGATGAGTGCTTGTAAGGTCCGAAATTATAGCCACCTTACAAGTTCTCTATTCGCCTGTCTGAATGTCACAAAAGGGACATGCGGCAAAAGCCTAACCTTTCATGGTAGCTTTTGAGGCTTGTTGGAATAACTGAGGATGAACGAAAATGAGGGTGAACAAAAAAACTTTCAACGCAGAATTCGCGCATGTCATTTGCCACTACAGAGAAATATTACTGAAAAATAACTGATCCTCGTTGATACAGGGTTTTAAGAGATGAATTGGTTAATAGATACGGTAAAGAATGCTAAAAGCAAATGGTTCAAATGGCTCTGAGAACTATGGGACTTAACTTCTGAGGCCATCAGTCCACTAGAACTTAGACCTACTTAAACCTAACTAACGTAAGGACATCACACACATCCATGCCCCCGAGGCAGGATTCGAGCCTGCGACCATAGCGATGGCACGGTTCCAGACTGCAGCGCCTAGAACCGCTGGGCCACTCCGGCCGGCTGCTAAAAGCAAGGAAAGCATTTAGTGGTAGTGTTTCACTCAAGTTGACATTATAGAGTTACTGATGACTGTAGGATATATATGTGTACGACAGACAAGGTGAGAATGATGTGTGCTTACACAATACCGCCTGTAAATGTGAAGGTCAGGCTCAATAGGAGTTTCCCTTACTAAATGAACTGATTTTACGGTATGGATACAAACCGTTCTCAGCAGTCATTGGCGATACATAGGTTGTTGATAGCACCCATGTGCTACGCTGGAAAATGCTATAGCTGAACCACATCTTAGACCTCGACTCTTTGCTTCAGCTACAGTATTAATAACTTGGAATACCCTTCCATTACGCACCATTCCACGAGACACTTTATTATTTCGCAAAATTACTTACATTCCTTATATCACAAGATGTTACAGAAATTCTAATGTAATGCAAAGAGTCGAAGGTCTTGTACATACTGCATATCTTAGGAGTCTTTCGTAACTCCATGAGCGAATAAATTCCTCTCGGTTTCTCGTAAATGAAGCGTGAGCCCATCCAAAACTCGGGCGAAAGTGCGAACGATTTGTCCTTACTTGATTTTCATTTTGAAGCTTTTCTGTACACAACTTACACATTTTTATACTGGACGGCAATATACGCTAAATCTTCGTTACCGGACGGACCACCCATTCTGAGCCTATACCTCTCGAGAACGCAAACACACCAGCGGTGGCGTGGCAATGATGCAGACATCGCTACTGCCTCGCTGGCATTCAGAAAGCGTCCTTCTATTTCACCAGAAAACGTCAACAAATATTTCTTGCTGAACAGGAGGGCATAACCTATCAGCGTTCAGCTATGGAAGGGTGTTGATTGCCTTCGTATACAGATCCACAGACTATCTGTCTTTCGATCAGTTAATACAGAAAAGAAAGTTAGCTCACCTCAAAAAATTTAATTTTAGAATGTACGTAACTCATCTTCTTTGCGATAAGGTCCTGTACCATTTCACCAAGAGGTCTTTCATTCCGATTACAATACCATCTGTTAGTTAGGTTTAGGTTAGTGTTTTTTAACGTCCCGTCGACAACGAGGTCATTAGAGACGGAGCACAAGCTCGGGTTAGGGAAGGATGGGGAAGGAAATCGGCCGTGCCCTTTCAAAGGAACCATCCCGGCATTTGCCTGAAACGATTTAGGGAAATCACGGAAAACCTAAATCAGGATGGCTGGAGACGGGATTGAACCGTCGTCCTCCCGAAAGCGAGTCCAGTGTGCTAACCACTGCGCCACCTCGCACGGTCAATACGATCTGTTTCCACGATCTGTTTCCAGATGTGCCAAGGTACACCATCTCAGAATATGTAATTTTGTGTCATATACTCTTTAAATGTATTTCCCAATTACTTTTTCTCCTTGTTCTGTTCATTTTTGTCATTCTGTTCATACAGAAGTTCCTGATTTACGATTTAAGATAATGAAATGAAAAGTAATATAACAAAGTTATTTATCGCCAGCCAAAACAAAATAGAGTTCATACACTTAGGAAGAAGACAAGAGCAGGAAGAATTTCTTGAGGTAGATGGCAAGAGGTTCAAGAGAGTACACCAGTTCAAATACTTGGGATCTTGGCTTAACACGGACAACAACATGAAAATGGACATTAAGGAAAGAATAGCAGTGAGAATGAAATGCATGTATTCCCTCAGTGAGACATTCGACTCTAGATCGATCCCAGTGAATACTAAGACGAAAATCTACAACACAGTGATATGCCCAGCAGCAATGTACAGTTCAGAAACATGGAGCATGACTAAGCGAGAAAAGGAAAACATTTTAATATTCGAAAGAAGAGTAATGAGGACGATATGGGGACCAGTTTTAGGTAACGGAGATATAGAGGAGGAGAAGAACGGGGAAATCTGCCTTCTGATGCGGCAACCAACTGTCCTACAGAAGATAAAGAGCAAAAGAATACAATGGGTGGGCCAGTAGCCCGTATGCCAGATGGAAGACAGGTGAAGATGGAAACAAAACACCAAACGCCCCATTGGATGACAAAGGCAGCGATGGATGGAGAAACTGATGAAGGACCTAACAGCCCTGGGGATTGAAAACACCTGGACGAACCGGGCACAAAAGAGGAAGGAATGGAGGCAGTTTGTGGAAGCATCGCGTGGGCTGCAGAGCCTGTGATCACTGGATATCTCTCTATATCTACTTATCGCCAATAGTATTTGTACGTCGAGAAGTTAAGCCTTTCATCTCTACAAAAAAAAAGTGTAGGCGTGGTAAGCCCAAAACTCCCGAAAGTAAAGCACCACATAAATGAAACAGGTGGCAGAAAATAACTTTTAAATATGACAAAACTGCTGATTTTTCTACAGGTTACCCAGTTTCTCTCTCTTTGCTATAACTGTTATTCAGTGAGGCGTACGGAACAAATCTGGCGGTCACGAGACAACGCCCAACATACGACCTCAAGCAAGGCCGCAGTTCGAGGATCTCTACTTTCACGTCAGATTACCTGCGCTGGCCCGGCTGCGTATATAAACCTGCGATGTCCTCTGAACAGGCACATTTCAGCAGCAGCAGTAGCAGCAGCACCAACTCACTCAGCCATGAACACCCTGGTACGTACTACTGCTGAAGTATCTAACATTGTACTTCATTACTGCAACCAACAGCCTTGTCCACGGAGCACTGTTTTACGATACGATACTTCTTGAATTTCAGATCGTCCTGAGCGCCATCCTGGCCGTCGCCGTGGCTAAGCCCGGCTACCTGGGCGCCGCCCCTGCAGCAGTCGTTGCCCCCGCCGCCTACGCCGCCCCCGCTGTGGTGGCGGCCCCCGTGCACGCCGGCTACGCTGCCTACGGCCCCGCCCCCGTGGCCGTGCGCTCCGACGGCTACCTGCTGGACACCCCTGCCGTCGCCGCCACCAGGGCCGCCCACCTGACCGCCGTCGCCCAGACGCAGGCCCGTGACGCCGTCATCAACGGCGCCGCCCTCGCCTACGCTGCCCGCGCCTACGCCGCTCCCGCTGTGGCGTACGCCGCCCCCGCTCACGTCGCCTACGCCGCCCCCGCTCCTCTGGCCTATACCGCCCCTGGCGCCCTCGCCGCCGCCGCCCACCTCCAAGCTAAGGCTGCTCTGCTGGGCTGAAATGTCTTTCCATCTTCCTGTCAGTAACTCTGCTGTTCCTGTACAAAAAAAAAGTAATAAAATGTCTAAATTAAAGCCTTATTTTGTTTTTCATTTTCTTCACTTGGTACTGCCGATGGCAAAATAATGTTTCCTTGAAGTTATAACATACCAGTGATGAGATGTGGAACTGATCTTTCAGCATATATAATATGTTTGCAATGCAGAAAAAAATTAACGTGGAACATTTCTTCAAAAAGACTTAGACAGGAATATAGCTCTAAAATTAATCTGCACAAGGGGCAAATTTAGCTTCACCGCCTCCACTGTAGGCTCATCCAGAGACTCTGATGATATTTCTGAGTAAAAGGGTTTAATTTTTGAAAATAATGCGGTATTTTTCTCTTCTCTAAATAGATTGCTTCTGTGAATTTATTCAAATTGTGTGGTGAGACCACTTTGTAAAGGAACATTTCGTTGCTCGTGATCACGTATAGCAGATGTACGTAGAGCGCTACACAGCTATACACCGAGGTAACTATGTAACGTCGGTCGGTGTGGCCGAGCGGTTCTAGGCACTACAGTCTGGAACCGAGTGACCGCTACGGTCGCAGGTTCGAATCCTGCCTCGGGCATGGATGTGTGTGATGTCCTTAGGTTAGTTAGGTTTACGTAGTTCTAAGTTCTAGACGACTGATGACCTCAGAAGTTAAGTCGCATAGTGCTCAGAGCCATTTGAACCATTTTTGAACTATGTAAACCGCTGTATACAATGGTAAACTTATGTATCACACGTATGTCTGCTACATAGAAGTATACCCTCTCTGTGTCTTAAAAATGCATCCATTTCATTCTAGTTAACTGAAATACGAATATTACGCGTTGGAAGAGCGATGAACACATTACATATCTGAACAACGTCAGCAGGGTCTAGACAAGGCATAAGATGTCGGAAATCATTACATTAGTATGATCTTGTTGAGCATAGTATTTGAACCATAGCAATAAACAGTAGTACATATAACAATCTCTAGACTTCTTAAATTCTTTAGACCAACAATATAGCCTCCAGCATCGTTTCAAAAAGCAGTGTCACAGACTACAATAGCAGTGATGGCTACAGAATGCAATAATTTTCCCTTCCAGTGGTTAGCACGTATCTTCGCAGAGTGTCCCTCAGTCTGTTCCACGATTGTCCACAGACTATTATGCTATATTGGTGTACTATTAGCGTATAGCGCAGCTTTCACACACCATAGACGAACGCAAAGTTTACAAGTTACGGCAATAGTAATTTTGCCCAAATCTGTCCTAAACCGGGTGTAATATCAACGTAGGATTTTGAATAAAATACTAGCACCAGCTGAACTTTTATTTTCGGAATCGGCTCTGTTTTTCTGAGTTCTATCAGGTCCGCTGGCATATACCACTGGATAATGGTCTTGGGACCGATGGTGCTTTTTATAATAAAAAGAAAAGTCCAACTAATGCTAGAATGTTATTCCAAATCAATAATACAGCTGCGGTACCTGCATCAACATACTCTATGTATGTCCGAAGGAATACTGCTTTGTAGATTGAAACTAAATAGCTACTGCACTGTCTCATCGTCTTGATTTTGAGGTAAATTTCAGCTGACGAATCAACTTCAGCTGCAAGGAAAAAGAAATGCGCTGTGGGGGTCACTTAGCTTACACTTACATCTACGTAGGTATTCCAGAAGCCACCGTACGGCGTATGGCGGATGGTACCCTGTAACACTAGTAGTCGTTTCTCTTTCTGCTCCATTGGCAAACAGAGCGAGGTAGAAACTACTGTCGAAATGCCTCCATACGAACACAAATTTTTCTTATCTTCGTGGTTTCTATGCGCAACGTATGTTGGTGGCTGTAGAATCGTTCGGTAGTCAGCTTCAAATGTCGGCTCTCTAAATTTTCTCAGCACTGTTCCTTGAAAAGAAAGCCGCCTTCCCTGCATGGATTCGCATTTGAGTTCCCGAAGCATCTCTGTAATATTTACGTGTTGTTCTACACTACCGGCAACATATGTATCAGTCCGCCTCTAAATTGCCTCGATGTCTTCCTTTGATCCGACATGGTAGGAACCCCAAACACTCGAGCAGTACTGGAGGATAAGTCACACCAGTGTCCTATATGCCTCCTCCTTTACAGACGAACCACATTTTGCTAAGATTCTCCCAATAACTCTAAATAGACTATTCGGCTTCCCTAACACAGTCCTCACGTGCTCGTTCCATTTCATATCGCTGTGCAACGTTAAGCTGTCGGCACACGGACCGTGCATCCGAACGTTGAGAGTTAAATGTAAATGTCGTGTGACTAGGGCCTGCCGTCGGGTAGACCGTTCGCCGGGTGCAAGTCTTTCGGTCTGACGCCACTTCGGCGACTTGCGCGTCGATGGGGATGAAATGATGATGGTTAGGACAACACAACACCCAGTCCCTGAGCGGAGAAAATCTCCGACCCAGTCGGGAACCTAACCTGGGCCCGTAGGATTGACATTCTGTCGCGCTGATGACTCAGCTACCGAGGGCGGACACGTTGAGCGTTGGGCGTGCCGAATTTCTGACGTCATAGCGTAGAATAGCAAGTTCGGTAGTCTTTTTGAAAATCCGGGTCAATATCTAGTACGTCAGATATTCTGAGAGTGCGTCTGAGCGTTGACCAATGAGACGCCATTTACGTCACATGCAAGCCATCTCCCTTCTGCACAGAGTTGTGAGGCGCCATCACGGCATTCATTTCAAGCCTATACGTATATATGCTGTTTGTGAGCACCAGAAAATTGAGAATCACTCGAAAACACTTTGTTAACTATGTGTTTTGTTGCAATAAAATATCGAATCATCATATTCGTGGCAAAATAATTTTTGTAACTCGTGTATGAGACTACGCCATTTGAAGGCAACGACACTCCGAAGATCCACCAAAAACGCATTGCCTTGGTACAATTTGTTATTATTAAATTTCAGTTAGTAACGTAACTACGATTAAAGCTTTTAGGAACTGGCAACATGCTAAGATTGGCTACCATCAATGTGTTGTCGGTTCAGCGCAGTGAGTAGCGTTAAGGACCTCCATAAGGGTTTTCTAATATGACAGTGGTTCGTGTCTACCGCTGTACAATATTTTTTCCCTAACATTCGCGTTTTTAATCAGTTCCGATGCTTTATTGTTAGTTTAATATAAGTATATTATATAATACACTCCTGGAAATTGAAAAAAGAACACATTGACACCGGTGTGTCAGACCCACCATACTTGCTCCGGACACTGCGAGAGGGCTGTACAAGCAACGATCACACGCACGGCACAGCGGACACACCAGGAACCGCGGTGTTGGCCGTCGAATGGCGCTAGCTGCGCAGCATTTGTGCACCGCCGCCGTCAGTGTCAGCCAGTTTGCCGTGGCATACGGAGCTCCATCGCAGTCTTTAACATTAGTAGCATGCCGCGACAGCGTGGACGTGAACCGTATGTGCAGTTGACGGACTTTGAGCGAGGGCGTATAGTGGGCATGCGGGAGGCCGGGTGGACTTACCGCCGAATTGCTCAACACGTGGGGCGTGAGGTCTCCACAGTACATCGATGTTGTCGCCAGTGGTCGGCGGAAGGTGCACGTGCCCGTCGACCTGGGACCGGACCGCAGCGACGCACGGATGCACGCCAAGACCGTAGGATCCTACGCAGTGCCGTAGGGGACCGCACCGCCACTTCCCAGCAAATTAGGGACACTGTTGCTCCTGGGGTATCGGCGAGGACCATTCGCAACCGTCTCCATGAAGCTGGGCTACGGTCCCGCACACCGTTAGGTCGTCTTCCGCTCACGCCCCAACATGGTGCAGTCCGCCTCCAACGGTGTCGCGACAGGCGTGAACGGAGGGACGAATGGAGACGTGTCGTCTTCAGCGATGAGAGTCGCTTCTGCCTTGGTGCCAATGATGGTCGTGTGCGTGTTTGGCGCCGTGCAGGTGAGCGCCACAATCAGGACTGCATACGACCGAGGCACACAGGGCCAACACCCGGCATCATGGTGTGGGGAGCGATCTCCTACACTGGCCGTACACCACTGGTGATCGTCGAGGGGACACTGAATAGTGCACGGTACATCCAAAACGTCATCGAACCCATCGTTCTACCATTCCTAGACCGGCAAGGGAACTTGCTATTCCAACAGGACAATGCACGTCCGCATGTATCCCGTGCCACCCAACGTGCTCTAGAAGGTGTAAGTCAACTACCCTGGCCAGCAAGATCTCCGGATCTGTCCCCCATTGAGCATGTTTGGGACTGGATGAAGCGTCGTCTCACGCGGTCTGCACGTCCAGCACGAACGCTGGTCCAACTGAGGCGTCAGGTGGAAATGGCATGGCAAGCCGTTCCACAGGACTACATCCAGCATCTCTACGATCGTCTCCATGGGAGAATAGCAGCCTGCATTGCTGCGAAAGGTGGATATACACTGTACTAGTGCCGACATTGTGCATGCTCTGTTGCCTGTGTCTATGTGCCTGTGGTTCTGTCAGTGTGATCATGTGATGTATCTGACCCCAGGAATGTGTCAATAAAGTTTCCCCTTCCTGGGACAATGAATTCACGGTGTTCTTATTTCAATTTCCAGGAGTGTATTTTGATGTTTTGTAAATGTAAGTTCACCTTTTTTTGATGAGTGAGTTTGTTCGATTGGCTTAATCTACAGGACCGCTTTCGCTACTTGTATAAAGATATTTTGCTCCTTTTCTTTTGCGTTTCCTAATTCACATGTTGCAAAGATTCTGCTAATAGATAGGAACAGTGATCAAGTAAGAATGACTTAGGGTTTTTACTATAACGTGGAAATGATGAAATAATGCTTATCTTATGTGGACAACTTTTCCAAATTTCTATCGCACTGTTTGTAATGGAACGTTTATAAGCCTGTGTCCTTATTAACTTGACATGGTACTTTCCTTTCCGTCTTCAAATACGTGCATGGATGATGAAGTTTTTATTTGTGTATATTACATATGGAACAACGTGACTAGCATATGGACAATGGAATAAATGTTCGTTTTAATAAAGCTAATGTGGGAACACATTAGCATAGCACAGAAAATAATATCTAGTTAATTGCAAGCGCAGCTGCGAAATACTTGGTGCAAATCTACATGCATTCCACAACTGTTTTACTGTAGAACAATGAAAAACTACAAAGGAAATTCTCTCTACAATTACGCTATAGCAATAAATAATAGCTATACTAATTACACCTACAAGAAAAAAATCAGAAGATTCCAGTGAGGTAACCTCGGCTAAGGGTCGACATATGTGACGTCCCCTCAGAAAAATTAATGATTTACTGTGCTGATAAACCCCTTACATTATTTGATCTTCAAACAGCTCAGCAGAACTGAACGTACTCAGACATATTCTAATAAACACTAAACTGACACACAATATTTTTTGCGCAACGCAATCTGACTTTCAATAATCTCTACAAAAGAATGGCCCTGACTAACTATAACCTATACCTTTCATGAATCACTTACCTCACAAAAATCTTCGTTACTCGAATTACTGCAATACAGCGAGCGCCAATACTGCCAGCTAAATTATAGATTCAAACTACTGAAGGCACTAACTACTGATAGGCGTAGTTAGCAAATGAAAGATTTTGATAGAGAACGAACATTGTATTTACCTTAATAGCGTTCAAAAGTCATTATATATATATATATATATATATATATATATATATATATATATAAGTTCATGACATCCAGTCTTACAAATTTACTGTCTCTGATGGACACACGTCCAGATCATCCGCTCTCAAAACTCCGCCATCTCTCTCCCAACATCCACCACTGCTAGCGGCTCACCTCCAACTGCGCAACGCTACGCGCTGTTAACAGCCAACTGCCCGACACTACAATAGCAAATTCCAACAATGCAAACCAGCCACAGACTTCACACAGCACAGTCAGTGATTTTCATACAGAGCGCTACGTGGCGTTACCAACATAAAAACCTAAACAGAGTACATTCTACTTACACTTTCACGGGGACGTTGAACTCAGCACGCTCAACGTTGACGTTCGACAGCACGCTCCGTGTGCCGACGGCTTTACGCCCAGATATTTAAACGCTGTATCTGTGTTAAGCACGACACTACTAATGCTGTATCCGAACAGTGCGGGTGCCACGCGGTGTGCTGTTTGTGCCACCGGCCGCTGCGTGCTGAAACAGTTGTTGCTGTTCTCTGCTGCTACTGCCGCGTCTGTCGAAACCGCCGTTGACTGCCGATCCGCTTCGGTGGGCGAACACAATTGGCCCCTTCTGTCCCCTGTGTTCCGCTGCCACCAATCCGCTGCTGTTACGCGCGCGTCACACTACTGTACTGTTCTCACGCGCCAAACCGATGCGTTAACGATGCAGCCGCACTGTCTAAACTTCCGCAAAAAACGGATCCCAGACTGGCTCCAAATCCAAGAATCTTGCCGTCAAACGACTAACACGAATCCTCGCATAAATTCCGTGAGTCTCTTTGAGATTACCCACATCTTATAAAACTGTAGTTGTTTATAGTTACAGATGGCCGCAGCTACCAAATAACATAAGCGAACACAAACAAATCAGCCGGCCGTGGTGGTCGAGCAGTTCTAGGCGCTACAGTCTGGAACCGTGCGACCGCTACGGTCACAGGTTCGAATCCTGTCTCGGGCATGGATGTGTGTAATTCCTTAGGTTAGTTAGGTTCAAGTAGTTCTAAGTTCTAGGGGACTGATGACCTAAGAAGTTAAGTCTCATAGTGCTCAGAGCCACAAACAATTCAAAACAACAGTTTATTTTTCATTTTTCCGTTTCAGATCACTCCTAACTGGACCACTGTTCTAAATACTCAGATCTCGCGAAACGATTGTACAATTATGAACACTCCAATCCGCCCATGGCAGTTTAAGTAACACTTTAATCCGAACCAAGTCGAGAGTTTTGCGAACGTATGCGGCCAGTTCACCGCAAATCCTTCTTCCCTTCCCAGTAGTGCAATCCTTTCAACCGCCAAACACATTCCACGCATTCTTCTAAGATAAGGATCAGATCTTGTAATGTTGCACTACCTAACGAAGTAAGATACATGTATAACTCAAGTCTGGGCTACATTTCATACTGAGTTGGTTTTTTATATTTGTCCCAATTACGAACCAGGTAATTAATTGCAGTATGTGATGACTATATTCACAAAAGAGCGCAAACAATTTTCCAGTCACATCTATTCAACATACCTGAATATTACTGTCAGTGTAGTAACCTAAACCAGATTAGACATTTTGACTTCAAAATTTAAGAACATAAGATGTGGAATTTTGTTTGGCTTATTACTCTGACTACACCATGTTTGCACATGTTAGTTCTATGTGATTGAAAAGCTGTTTGTATTTAGGACCGAAGATGATAATCATAGACTGAAATTAATTTTTTCTCGTAAAGTATCGTCATCCGTAATTGTAATAAATGTAAGGAACCTTTCCTAGACAGCTGTGGATTTTTGCTACGACTGTGTCGCAAATCGAGTAGTGACTTTGTGCTACAATTATAATGGCACCGGTAAAAATAATCTAATATTATGCATATATGGGAGCATGGAGAAATCTCTTCTATTAGTATGTAATCAATTTGTGACGATAAATGTACTCTGGAAGAAGAATAGTGCATGCACGGCTTCCAAAATATTCATGAAGTGCATTTCCACTTAAGAGGTAGTCGCCTGGCGAGTAGAATGTTCAAAATTAGCGAAACATACCAGTCGATGTTACCATCGGTAGTTGCGATAAATATAAATACCTACGGAATATAAATAACAAATATGGAACATGTGAAGATGGTCTGAGAAAGAGATTCAGCTCAAAAAGAGGAACAATATCGAAATGGAACTCTCTCTTATGGCCCACAAAAATCGGATGGAAAACTAAACTTAGTTCACATGAAGCCATTACTGACCCAGTTTCAATCTACGGGGGTTTGGTTGTTTTGGGGGGAGAGACCAAACTGCGAGGTCATCGGTCTCATCGGTTTAGGGATGGACGGGGAAGGAGGTCGGCCGTGCCCTTTCAAAGGAACCATCCCGGTGTTTACCTGGAGCAATTTAGGGAAATCACGCAAAACCTAAATCAGGATGGCCGGACACGGGATTGAACCGTCGTTCTCCCGAATGCGAGTCCAGCGTTATCATCTGCGGTTCGGAGAACCGGACGATTACAGAGAAGAACCGTAAGAAGACCGAAGCTGTAGAAGAATCTCCCGTTTGCAACACAGAAGTAATGAGCAAGTGCGGGAAGCAACACACAAGATTGATACTGTAATGCATGAAACAGACTGCGCACAACTTTTTTATTGTTATTTTAACACCTTATACAGAAGGTGGGCCGGCACAGGCAATATTACGTCGCTCTTTGAACACAGATAGTACAAATGGAAAACAAGGAAGACACAGAAAAAGAAATCATAATGGTGGACAAAAAACAGTAGACACATGTGGTGTGCGTACTGTAAGACCTTCGGTACACACACCATCAGATTATTTGACTTGTCGCTATAACGAAATAGGCGAGTGTCAACAATATGTCTCGTAGTCTTAGCGTGGCATGTTTATCTTCTGCCGTTAGGTCAGACGATAGAAATGCCATTTGCATGCTTAGAGTAGCAGATTGACAGTGACCAACTTTAAACAGAACTTGATTCATTTTCAAACACATTTATTAAAATAATAAGAAGCCTAAAAACTACTTAACTTAGTTCTGGATGCTATTTGAAACTGACAATCGGAAGTTACTTTGGTCTTGGTATGTTAATCTTATTCTCACATATCTCTGACACTTGGCAAAGTGTCTATACATTTCTCTTCATGGCTATGTACAGGAATATGATAATCTTATTAGGTACAGACTGAAACTTGACTATAGACTGGTACAGACTAATACACACTAATGCAGACTGGTACAGACTAATGCAGACTGACTAATCGGAGGTCTGTACAGTCGTTATAATAACTCGAGCGTTCAGGTACGACTGCGCGAGTGTGATCCGTGAGGAGAAAAGGTTCTACGTTAGCAGTGATCTCATTGGCTGCGTTACATATTAATATGCGGATCGGCGGAAGCAGCCTTTGGTCCGTCTCTAAGACAGCGCCATCTCGTAGTGCGGAGACGGACGAGCGCTGCGCCTGCGCTGTTGTGCTTAGTGGGGCGCGCTCTAGTGGGAAAGTTGTGTACGTGCTGACTACGCGGAACTATGTACACAACAACACATGAGTAAAAAACACGGAGCAGTTCACAGGTGTAGTAAAATAAAAAAAACTGAGAGATGGCATGAGCCCCCTCTCATATTTCTATCTTACGATTTTCCTCTCTAATTGCATGCAGTGAAAAGTCGCTATTCCTTCACACGCGGACTTCCCACGCAGCATATCTCGTCACCCAGGTGGTCTGGTGACAGGCGGGCTCTGCTGATCTGGAAAGTGTTAAGCCGACGGGTGTGAGGAAGTCGAGTGAATGCTTTGCAGACGCCGACATTGTCAAAAGACACGGCCGGAGGGGTCTGAAGTAGCGGCTGGGCTAGAGGTTCCGTTACTTCGCAGAAACTTAGCGAAAACACTTTCTGTCGGGCTACCAGCGAGGCGTGGGAATGACTTGTGTACCCAGGCAGTTGTGGCGGGAAAATTCCCGCGCTTTCTGCAAAATAGTAACTGTGATTGGCTTGCTCAGGGCATAGCTCCGTGACGTAGCAAAATCAGCGCAGAAATTGGCGCCAAGAATCTCCATTGGTGGAATGGTAGTGCTCCGGCAATAGAGTGGAATTTTCCGCCGGTTTTCGAGTTGCTGATTGGAACGTTTAACCACGGCCACTGTCGTGGGGACGGGAATGTTGTGTGTTCGGCCTGTACGGGTGCTCTAGGTAGTCGGCTCTCGCCTTTCGGTCGAGGACGTCGAAGCAACCAGCCATCGCCTCTGGTACGCCAGATCGTGTTCTGGCAGTTAAGAAGACAGTTTGGTAATGTATGTCCGCAGCACCGGCAGATAGGGATTTTCCTAGGTGATAATCAGAGCTCAGCAAAGCACGCCTGTTCGTCTTTTTCTAACTTTGTTCTGTCTTGAGTAGCAGCAATTAATGTTGGGTTAGCTGTGTGTCTCTCTTAAGATTTGAGTGTCAAGGAATTGGCTCCACATACCACTTCGTCTTAAACCTCACAATCTAGTTTAGGGACAACTTTACCTTCATAGCATTTGTTTGAGTATCCAATTTGAGCCAATTTGATGTATTGTAAATGTTTCATGTGTTTTTGTTTATTATTTTGTGTTTAGTCTTAATAAATCATATTGTTATTTTGGACAGAACTTTCATTCTGTTAATCGGTACAGCAACCCATCATTTCTCGCTACGTTAATGAAACCTTCCTTTATTTAACTTATTTATCAAATTAAATTATTACAGGTGCCAAACTCTTTTCTACTCCACTTGCAGGGTTGATTACAGTCAGTTCGCGTATATTTTTTAATCCATGTGCAACAGCAAAAGTCGGAGTTAGAATAGGGGGGGGGGCCTTAGAGCATCATTTACATATGGAGATTCTAGAAGAATTTAGTGTTAAATACACTGCTTGCCCTGGCACCTCGCAAAACGTTCAGCACTTGTACACGATCATTGATGACTGAAATGACACACGTGAACGATGGAGAGTGGGAGTTGAAGACACTGATGTACTAACACGACGGCACAACTTTTCTGGTTTGGAGACTTAATGATAATGAGACAAGAATCAATACTCAAGAATTAATTTGAATATAGACCGACAAACAGTTCATAAACAGAAGGCGCAGAGGAAGACCGATACATAATTGGATTTGTTCTGTCGTAACCACAAGCCCTGGAACGAAGATGAAGAACGCAAGAAAAGAGAAGGCGGTGAATCGACGTCGGCCAATGGTGCGCTGATGAAGACCGCACCACGACAGGAGCGGCCTTTACAAGAGAAGAATATAAGCGCCGCTCCTGCCAACGTCGGTCGCTCAGTTTTGGGACAGTGTAGGACTGTATTAGCACGGCCTAGCAGAGAGTGTTAAGACAGCAGTTGTCAGTGATCCAAATCTATTGCTTGCTTGAACATTGTATATAGCAAAGGACTCTTATTTGAATGTCGCCCATTTCCTGCGACCACTTGTTGTAAATAAAAGTTAAGTATTGCCATTCTTCTTACCTGTAAGACAAACTATTGATGTTATTTGTTAATTGTTATATAGCATTCCGAGAACGCAGCATCCTTTAGGCGCCCTATGCGAGACGAGTGGGCAGGACTCCACAGGATTCAAGGCATAACAAGGAGTATGACCAATAGAAACTTGACCACTGAAGACACGAAAAATATGTTATCAGTGAAGCTGAAATGCATTGCGGAATGCCGGAGGAACTTTAGGACACCCGCCAGTACACACATTGATCGTCCAAAACATTATGATCACTGCCCACCGCAACACTGAATACCACATTGTGGCGCTGGGAGCACGTGACGCGAAAACAAAAGCATTTAAGAGGAGCAGACACTGGCGGGAGTTCATCCCAGCGACGATATGAGCTGCAAATGCGTAACTCCAACGAGAAAAGCGTCTGAGATAACGGGCAGATTATTAAGACGCATAGCCTGGTCTAGGGGTAGTGTCTTTGATTCATAATCAAAAACGTCTTCGGTCCCGGGTTCGACCCCCGCCACCGCCTAAATTTTGATAAATAATCAGCATTGGCGGCCGAAGACTTCCGGCATAAGAAGTCAGCCTCATTCTGCCAACGGCCTTGTCAAAGAGGGCGGAGGAGCGGATAGAGGTTCAGGGCACTCTCTTGTCCTAGGGGTGGGAAATTGCCCCTAAAGGCGGAAGAATCAGCAATGATCAACGACATGAGGATGCAGAAGGCAATGGAAACCACTGCATTAAAGACACGTAACGTGTATCCACAGGACATGTGGCCTGTATTTGAAGAAGTGTCATGATGATCTTTCCATTGGCAAAAGATTCCGGAATAGTCCCCCATTCGGATCTCCGGGAGGGGACTGCCAAGGGGGAGGTTACCATGAGAAAAAGATTGAATAATCAACGAAAGGATAACGTTCTACGAGTCGGGGCGTGGAATGTCAGAAGCTTGAACGTGGTAGGGAAACTAGAAAATCTGAAAAGGGAAATGCAAAGGCTCAATCTAGATATAGTAGGGGTCAGTGAAGTGAAGTGGAAGGAAGACAAGGATTTCTGGTCAGATGAGTATCGGGTAATATCAACAGCAGCAGAAAATGGTATAACAGGTGTAGGATTCGTTATGAATAGGAAGGTAGGACAGAGGGTGTGTTACTGTGAACAGTTCAGTGACCGGGTTGTTCTAATCAGAATCGACAGCAGACCAACACCGACAACGATAGTTCAGGTATACATGCCGACGTCGCAAGCTGAAGATGAACAGCTAGAGAAAGTGTATGAAGATATTGAAAGGGTAATGCAGTACGTAAAAGGGGACGAAAATCTAATAGTCATGGGCGACTGGAATGCAGTTGTAGGGGAAGGAGTAGAAGAAAAGGTTACCGGAGAATATGGGCTTGGGACAAGGAATGAAAGAGGAGAAAGACTAATTGAGTTCTGTAACAAGTTTCAGCTAGTAATAGCGAATACCCTGTTCAAGAATCACAAGAGGAGGAGCTATACTTGGAAAAGGCCGGGAGATACGGGAAGATTTCAATTAGATTACATCATGGTCAGACAGAGATTCCGAAATCAGATACTAGATTGTAAGGCGTACCCAGGAGCAGATATAGACTCATATCACAATATAGTAGTGATGAAGAGTAGGCTGAAGTTCAAGACATTAGTCAGGAAGAATCAATACGCAAAGAAATGGGATACGGAAGTACTAAGGAATGACGAGATACGTTTGAAGTTCTCTAACGCTATAGATACAGCAATAAGGAATAGCGCAGTAGGCAGTACAGTTGAAGAGGAATGGACATCTCTAAAAAGGGCCATCACAGAAGTTGGGAAGGAAAAAATAGGTACAAAGAAGGTAGCTGCGAAGAAACCATGGGTAACAGAAGAAATACTTCAGTTGATGGATGAAAGGAGGAAGTTACAAACATGTTCCGGGAAAATCAGGAATACAGAAATACAAGTCGCTGAGGAATGAAATAAATAGGAAGTGCAGGGAAGCTAAGACGAAATGGCTGCAGGAAAAATGTGAAGACATCGAGAAAGATATGATTGTCGGAAGGACAGACTCAGCATACAGGAAAGTCAAAACAACCTTTGGTGACATTAAAAACAACGGTGGTAACATTAAGAGTGCAACGGGAATTCCACTGTTAAATGCAGAGGAGAGAGCAGATAGGTGGAAAGAATACATTGAAAGCCTCTATGAGGGTGAAGATTTGTCTGATGTGATAGAAGAAGAAACAGGAGTCGATTTAGAAGAGATAGGGGATCCAGTATTAGAATCGGAATTTAAAAGAGCTTTGGAGGACTTACGGTCAAATAAGGCAGAAGGGATAGATAACATTCCATCAGAATTTCTAAAATCATTGGGGGAAGTGGCAACAAAACGAATATTCACGTTGGTGTGTAGAATATATGAGTCTGGCGATATACCATCTGACTTTCGGAAAAGCATCATCCACACAATTCCGAAGACGGCAAGAGCTGACAAGTGGGAGAATTATCGCACAATCAGCTTAACAGCTCATGCATCGAAGCTGCTTACAAGAATAATATACAGAAGAATGGAAAAGAAAATTGAGAATGCGCTAGGTGACGATCAGTTTGGCTTTAGAAAAAGTAAAGGGACGAGAGAGGCAATTCTGACGTTACGGCTAATAATGGAAGCAAGGCTAAAGAAAAATCAAGACACTTTCATAGGATTTGTCGACCTGGAAAAAGCGTTCGACAATATAAAATGGTGCAAGCTGTTCGAGATTCTGAAAAAAGCAGGGGTAAGCTATAGGGAGAGACGGGTCATATACAATATGTACAACAACCAAGAGGGAATAATAAGAGTGGACGATCAAGAACGAAGTGCTCGTATTAAGAAGGGTGTAAGACAAGGCTGTAGCCTTTCGCCCCTACTCTTGGTCAGACAGAGATTCCGAAATGAGATACTGGATTGTAAGGCGTACCCTGGAGCAGATATAGACTCGGATCACAATATAGTAGTGATGAAGAGTAGGCTGAAGTTCAAGACAGTAGTCAGGAAGAATCAATACGCAAAGAAGTGGTATACGGAAATACGAAGGAATGACGAGATACATTTGAAGGAAGCAATGATGGAAATAAAAGAAAGGTTCAGGAGTGGAATTAAAATACAGGGTGAAAGGATATCAATGATACGATTCGCTGATGACATTGCTATCCTGAGTGAAAGTGAAGAAGAGTTAAATGATCTGCTGAACGGAATGAACAGTCTAATGAGTACACAGTATGGTTTGAGAGTAAATCGGAGAAAGACGAAGGTAATGAGAAGTAGTAGAAATGAGAACAGCGAGAAACTTAACATCAGGATTGATGGTCACGAAGTCAATGAAGTTAAGGAATTCTGCTACCTAGGCAGTAAAATAATCAATGACGGACGGAGCAAGGAGGACATCAAAAGCAGACTCGCTATGGCAAAAAAGGCATTTCTGGCCAAGAGAAGTCTACTAATATCAAATACCGGCCTTAATTTGAGGAAGAAATTTCTGAGGATGTACGTCTTGAGTACAGCATTGTATGGTAGTGAAACATGGACTGTGGGAAAACCGGAACAGAAGAGAATCGAAGCATTTGAGGTGTGGTGCTATAGACGAATGTTGAAAATTAGGTGGACAGATAAGGTAAGGAATGAGGAGGTTCTACGCAGAATCGGAGAGGAAAGGAATATGTGGAAAACACTGATAATGAGAAGGGACAGGATGATAGGACATCTGCTAAGACATGAGGGAATGACTTCCATGGTAGTAGAGGGAGCTGTAGAGGGCAAAAACTGTAGAGGAAGACAGAGATTGGAATACGTCAAGCAAATAATTGAGGACGTATGTTGCAAGTGCTACTCTGAGATGAAGAGGTTAGCACAGGAAAGGAATTCGTGGCGGGCCGCATCAAACCAGTCAGTAGACTGATGACCAAAAAAAAAAAAGCCTGTGAACGAGCATCTCGAAAACGGCGAGGCTGGTCGAATGTTCACGTGCTATTGTCTCGAGCATCTATGGATATAGGCTGAGTGACAATGAAATAACCACAAAGCGCTATACGCTTGGACGTCCACGACTCTTCACAGCTTGTGGGGTTCGGAGGTATGTCTGCTCTGTAACGTAGGAGAGACATTGATCTGTGGCATCACTGCCAAAAGAGCGCAATGCTGGTGCACGCACAAGAGTTTCGGAACACACCGTTCACCGCACACTGTTGAGCACGGAGCTCCGCAGCAGACCGCCCCTACGTGTTCACATGTTGAAGCAACGACATCGTCAAAGCCGAGTGCAGTTGGCACGGGACCATCTGAATTCGACTGTAAACTTGTCATCTCTTCGAGTGAATCACATTTTTGCAGCAGTACGTCGATCGGCGTCTCCACAAACGCCCTCATCGACATGAAAGGCGGCTCGAAACGTGCAACGCGCCGCGGACGCAGGCTAGTGGGAGCACTATTATGGCACGGGAGACATTCTCCTGTGTTTGCATGAGACCTGTGGTAGTAATCGAAGACACGCTGACAGCTGGTAACCACCTATATCCCTTCATGCTTTAGGTCTTCCGCGACGGCGGTGTCATCTTTCAGCATTAAAATTTTCCGTGTTTCGGAATCAGAAACGAGCTGCAACGGTTTGAGGAGTACTATAGTCAACTCACGTTGATGTCTCGGGACCAAATTCGCCTGATGTATGTCCTATAGAAACAATCTGGGTCGCTTTCGGGCATCATTACCACTTACGCAAATTAGTGGCTCGTCATTTACGCGATTTACATGACCTGCGCGTAGACATCTAATGCTATACACCTCGACAAATCCATCAACAAACTGTCGGATGCGTGATACGCAGAATCACTAAAGCATTTCGCTTCAAAAACGGACAGACTAGCTATTAAGCAGATGGTCATAATGTTTTGGCTCATCAGTGTGTGTATGTATGTATGTATGTGTGTGTGTGTGTGTGTGTGTGTGTGTGTGTGTGTGTGTGTGTGTGTGTATGTGTGTGTGTAAGTGTGTGGGTATGTGTGATATATTTTTTTAAAGAAGGAAAAGGTCACGACATTGACAGTTAATGTCTCGATGACAGCTAAGTTGTAAAAATTTAACTAGAGTTGGGAAGAAACCAGGCATGGATTTTCTGAAGAGCCACACTAGTATTCGCCTGGAGTAAATCGCGAAAAGCACGGGTAACCTAAATCAGGGACATAAACTAGAAGCCATCATATCTGGTATAATTTAAAACCCACGTTACCACCTTAGGCGTCGAAGGCGGGTAAGGAATGCGCCTGGAGAGGATTACGTGTAGCGTATTGTGAGATAAGGAGAGTGACTGCTGCTGACGTTGCATGTGGGCAGCAAATGCGGAGTTCCTGTGTGCGTCATTTGGTCCGCGTTCCGGGTGCGAGCAAGGTCTGCAGACCGGTGGGCAGGGCGGCTGTAGCGCTGACCGCAGATTCCGCGTCTCCCAGGGCCGCACCTTAAGTCGGCAGCGGCGATGGCAGTGCAGATTGTGGCTGTGGAGCACCGACTGCGTCCGTCGTCGTCGCTAAAACGAAGACACTGCCAGGCTGACGTCACGAACATCAGTCTCATATCGGTCTGTCCAGACTTACAATGTGCTGATCCAGGGGTGTCTGCATCAGATAATATATACTCACTTCAGTCCATAATGTTTACCACGGAGCTACGCTTATGGCTTGAATGGAGAGATGTTCCACAGCCGGTCGATGGCCTCTGACCTCTATACAGCAATATCCCGGACCTACGCTATAGGTT
This sequence comes from Schistocerca cancellata, assembly GCF_023864275.1. Taxonomy (NCBI): domain Eukaryota; kingdom Metazoa; phylum Arthropoda; class Insecta; order Orthoptera; family Acrididae; genus Schistocerca; species Schistocerca cancellata. The sequence continues at coordinate 75,623,845 of NC_064628.1, forward strand.
GGACCCAGCGATTACCGTGCAAATTGAATTCACATAAGTCAGGGTCCCATTTTGGGTATAAATAGAAAAAAATTACGTTCAATTGTGACCAGAGACTAAACAGAACAACGGATTTTAGAGAAACGTTTGATAAAATGTCGAATAGAATGCATCATAAAATCTAACGATGTTGTCTGACGATTCAAATTACTTTTCATCTCCCGCAAAATTTTTTCGCAGAAGGCTGCTAAATTTTTTATTCCTCGTTTTGTAGCACAAATGAGCATTTCCTTGGGGCCTATTTTTCTAAAATTTGTAACCTTTTTTAATTGAACCGAAGCGTTTTGTCCGGTTTGTAACCTTCGTTTTCATCTTCCGATTGAACTAGGTCTAAGGAATTACGTTATTCCATGTTTTGCTCTTGCTCATGCATCGCTTTAAGCTGATCAAATGTCAGCTACTGATTGTGCGGATCCAGCAATTCTTGAAAGTCATCACCATCCACCTCTATATAAGTGTTTAGCAAGATCGACCAGTTCTTGAATCACATTGCCAATTTCATAAGATCTAGTGTTGGTTGCACCTGGGATTTTACAGACGCCATTTAAAGTACGAGGGATGGAACTGTAATAGTGGAAAGTTTTTATTTACAGCTCGTACAAAATATATACGTGTTTCAAAGTTTTACTGACGTTCAAAGTAGTCACCAGCATTGTGTACAACCCGTTGCCAGCGATGTGGAAGTCGTAGAATACTCGTAGCAGTGCCAGTCGTGTGGGCAGTTCGAGCGGCGCGGTCTACTGCCCGACGAATTTGTAGCAATTCTGAAGCGAATGCCGTGAAGTGTTTCCTTTAGTTTAGAAATGGAGTTAAACTTACGAGGGTAGGTAGGTGGTATAGTACTTTGCAGCTCCATCAGTCAAACAAATCAGTAACAGCTTGCACTGTACGTTCTTGAGCATTGTCCATCAAAATGATGGTCAGGTCCTGCAGAAAGTGTCACCACTTCTGTCTTTATGCTGTTCATTTATGGAACACAACCTACGACCACCTTACAGACAGAAGTGATGACAGTTTCTGCAGGAGCTAACCGTCATTTTGCAGCACAATGCTCAAGCACGTACAGCGCAAGCTGTTACTGATTTGTTTGACTGATGGGGCTGCTAAGTGCTATACCACCTACTGCACTCCCCTGACTTAAGCCCTCGTGAATTCAACTCGATTTCTAAACTGAAAGAAATACTTCACGGCATTCGTTTCAGAACTGCTAAAAATTCGTCGGGAAATAGACTGCGCTGCTCGAACTGTCAACCGAAGTGGAACTGCTAAGAGTATCCTACGACTTCCACATCGCTGGAAACGGGTTATACACAACGCTGGTGCCTACTTTTGAGGTCAGTAAAACTTTGAAACAAGTATCTATTTCGTACGAGCTGTAAATAAATATTTGCAACTGTTACAGTTCCAACCCTCGTGTGCTGCAAAATTTGATTCCTGTGTAGTCCATTAATTCTCAGAGCATCGGAAACACTGAATTGCCTCCAAACGTCTTTAACAGAGATCTGATTGTTTTGTATCCGTGGTTCATGTTGGTGCGCAAACGATCGTGTCATGTCGTAAGCTGTAAATGTTTTGAATGACTCCCTAGACCATCAGCTGAAGGGAGCTGCTTGAATTCGGTGGGAAGAATGAAGCTATCACAAGTCGATCGAAATAATACGGAAAAGCAGGAGAATTACATGGTACGTTGTCGATTAATAGCATCAATTTAAATGGGATTTGTTTTAATTGGCAATAAAGTCCGACTTCATGTACGAAGTGATACCAGACCGGTCATCGAAATGGGATGTTGTCATCCAAGCTTTACCATTCGACTTCCAAATTACGGTCAACCAAGCATTAGAAGATTTTTTAAAGCTCTTGCATTTTCTGTGCTATGCATTTACAATCACACAATCACTACTGTCACTGCCAATCGATCTTTGCCGGCTGTAAAACCTGGAAAAGTATTCTCTTCTCCCGCAATGAAAGTCATTTAAGGCACCTTCTTGCAGAACACCAGTTTCATTTGTGCTTAATGTTGTTTGGCTATTACAGCCACATTATTCTATGGTTGGCTTGAGTTTCTTTCGATAGAGCGAGCCGCGAGGAGTGGCCGTGCGGTTTGAGGCGTCATGTCGCGGACTGAGCGGTCCCTCCCGCCGGAGGTTCGAGTCCTCCCTCGGGCATGGGTGTGTGCGTTGTTCTCAGCACAGGTTAGTTTAAGTAGTGTGCAAGTCTAGGGACCGATGACCTGAGCAGTTTGGTCCCTTAGAAATTCCCACACATTTGAACATTTCGATAGAGCGACACAGTCTCTTTGTCAGTGCTTGTCTCTTCTCCTCTTTCTGCTATGGTACGCCCCTTACAGCGACTTCTGAATCGGCTAAACTAACCGTTACTAGCTTGAAACATTACATCTTTGGTGAACTCCCCAGCTGCTTCTCTCAATCCTTCAATAATATTCTTAGCTTGAGAGCACACACTGCTCTGATCAATGGTGCAGTTTTTCACCCTTACATGATTATCGCACCATTATTTTGACACTGTTTCCATCTGAACAATAATACCATGACGTTTACGAATTACACATGAATTCAAAGACACCATTTTTCACAGTTTCGAGAATTTTTTCTTTCCCTTTTCTAATTGTTCTGCCTTGTTGATTCCGGTAGATCAAACTTCTTTGCTAATTCAAAAAATTTAATTTTGGCATTGAGACGTTTGATAACAAAAGGTTTACATTTCGAAGATAACGATTTTCTTTTCTTGTTTGACACAAATCAATCGGTTCTGCTTCGTTTGGTTGACACAGAATCTGTGAATCAGACCATCTCCGGGATAAAACGATTCCGTGCTAAACACGTCGGAACCTGTCGCAAGCTGAACGATCCGTGGGCGAAATGGGGGAATAGCAGTGCGCGGCGCTCAGACAGACAAATCGCGTAACTACACACCTGCGTGAGACGAGCTAGCGTCAGTGGCAGTATTACTATATACAGATGCTGCAGTTCCAAGCAAAAAGTTAGGAACAGGGCCACGTACTGTCAGTGAGGCTGGGACGTAACTAAATGTGTTATGCCGTCAGATTTGCCATTTATTTCTTGACATACATGTGTTTGAAAGTGTAAATACCCTCCTCCCAACGGCGTTCGTAATTTATCTTCGCCAAGCTGTTACTCACCACTTAGCGAAGGAAAAATACACTCCTGGAAATTGAAATAAGAACACCGTGAATTCATTGTCCCAGGAAGGGGAAACTTTATTGACACATTCCTGGGGTCAGATACATCACATGATCACACTGACAGAACCACAGGCACATAGACACAGGCAACAGAACATGCACAATGTCGGCACTAGTACAGTGTATATCCACCTTTCGCAGCAATGCAGGCTGCTATTCTCCCATGGAGACGATCGTAGAGATGCTGGATGTAGTCCTGTGGAACGGCTTACCATGCCATTTCCACTTGGCGCCTCAGTTGGACCAGCGTTCGTGCTGGACGTGCAGACCGCGTGAGACGACGCTTCATCCAGTCCCAAACATGCTCAGTGGGGGACAGATCCGGAGATCTTGCTGGCCAGGGTAGTTGACTTACACCTTCTAGAGCACGTTGGGTGGCACGGGATACATGCGGACGTGCATTGTCCTGTTGGAACAGCAAGTTCCCTTGCCGGTCTAGGAATGGTAGAACGATGGGTTCGATGACGGTTTGGATGTACCGTGCACTATTCAGTGTCCCCTCGACGATCACCAGTGGTGTACGGCCAGTGTAGGAGATCGCTCCCCACACCATGATGCCGGGTGTTGGCCCTGTGTGCCTCGGTCGTATGCAGTCCTGATAGTGGCGCTCACCTGCACGGCGCCAAACACGCATACGACCATCATTGGCACCAAGGCAGAAGCGACTCTCATCGCTGAAGACGACACGTCTCCATTCGTCCCTCCATTCACGCCTGTCGCGACACCACTGGAGGCGGGCTGCACGATGTTGGGGCGTGAGCGGAAGACGGCCTAACGGTGTGCGGGACCGTAGCCCAGCTTCATGGAGACGGTTGCGAATGGTCCTCGCCGATACCCCAGGAGCAACAGTGTCCCTAATTTGCTGGGAAGTGGCGGTGCGGTCCCCTACGGCACTGCGTCGGATCGTACGGTCTTGGCGTGCATCCGTGCGTCGCTGCGGTCCGGTCCCAGGTCGACGGGCACGTGCACCTTCCGCCGACCACTGGCGACAACATTGATGTACTGTGGAGACCTCACGCCCCACGTGTTGAGCAATTCGGCGGTACGTCCACCCGGCCTCCCGCATGCCCACTATACGCCCTCGCTCAAAGTCCGTCAACTGCACATACGGTTCACGTCCACGCTGTCGCGGCATGCTACCAGTGTTAAAGACTGCGATGGAGCTCCGTATGCCACGGCAAACTGGCTGACACTGACGGCGGCGGTGCACAAATGCTGCGCAGCTAGCGCCATTCGACGGCCAACACCGCGGTTCCTGTTGTGTCCGCTGTGCCGTGCGTGTAATCATTGCTTGTACAGCCCTCTCGCAGTGTCCGGAGCAAGTATGGTGGGTCTGACACACCGGTGTCAATGTGTTCTTTTTTCCATTTCCAGGAGTGTATTACTGATGGGTCTCAGTGAAACTACTAAACACCTAAATTTGAACAGTTAGTTCAGTAACGAACAACATATTCTGATCGAAAGAACATTTTATCTCATATGTTTGCCACAGTACCTACGTGATTAGTGGGTCGTCCTTCCACGCGGATAGACGGGATTGAGTTAGCGATACTGCCAGTGCTTTCTCCTTGGTAGGAGGTCTGCAAAAGAATCAAAGTAATACACAATGTGCAAAACTTAAGGACAAAAGTAAATTTCGCAAGATGTGTCACCGTGAAGTGACTGGCGATGAAACTAGGACCATATATGAAAAAAACAAACCAACTAGAATATAGTACTGAGGATAACTGAAAAAATTACGGAATGAGACGATCAGAAATGACACTTTCGAATGATACATTACATTCACTGAAGTCACCGCGGCTTATGATGGACATCAGGACGTTGCAAAAGGCGAGACATGGTTCTTACTACTGTGCGTGATCACCATGGACAGCAGTGTGTGCTCTGCAACGCGCTCCCATACCAGCCACATGTTTGGTTCAAAAATGGTTCAAATGGCTCTGAGCACTATGGGAGGTCATCAGTCCCCTAGACTTAGAACTACTTAAACCTAACTAACCTAAGGACATCACACACATCCGTTCCCGAGGCAGGATTCGAACCTGCGACCGTAGCAGCAGCGCGGTTCTCGACTAATGCCCCTAGAACCGCTCGGCCACAGCGGCCGGCACGTATTTGGTGAGGAGATATTATGGTAGTGCCTTCCATCCCTCAACAAGTGCGGTTGATGACTGCTGTATAGTGGTTAGTGCATATGAGTGTGATGGAGTACGTGTTCCCAACGCATTCCACGGCTTGTAAGTTGCGGAAGGGACAGACCACTTCATTCGCCAAATATCTCGTTCCAAGAGCTCATCAACTACTGATGTTGGATGCGAACGCGCATTGTCATCCACAAAAAAAAAAAAAAATAATAAGGCCCACGCAACATTATGCGTCCCAACACCACAGCTCTCCGGACAACCAGAACGGTCGTGTTTGTCAAATTTCCTGGGGGCACTACGTGTTTCCCACCTGTCATCATATGAGCGTATATTCAAAATCGCTACTCAGGTGGAATCTGCTCTCATAGAGGAAGGGTACCCGACTCCACCTTCGTTGGTGCAGTTTCTACACTCTAGGCATCACAGATAACGGTGACATCGATTTGAAGGGTGTCAACGCAACACCCACATTACTGGTCGTCTGCCACAGAGACCAGCCTCATGCCGTTACCGCGCCACTGCGAAGAGTGGGATTTCGTGTGTTGCAGTGCTGCTGAATGTGGTTGCAATTGCAATTGCTGCTTCATGTGGGTCCCTTCCTGCCTGTTGAGCAATTCATTGATTTATTTATTTACACGTCAAGTTCCGTAGGACCAAATTGAGAAGCAAATCTCCAAGGTCGTGGAACGTGTCAGAAGATGAAATTACGTCATGATACTAATATCAGATTAAAATAAAATGTTAATAAACCCAAAAAAGTCAGGCCATCAGTTTAAGTAAACGCAATCAACAACACAACATAATAATTATCTTAATTCTTCAAGGAACACCTCAACAGAATAGAATGAGGAAGCTCTTCAGTTTCGATTTGAAAGCACGTAGATTACTGCTAAGATTTTTGTATTCTTGACGTAGCTTATTGAAAATGGGTGCATCAATATACTATACACCTTTCTGCACAGCAGTTAAGAAAGTCCAATCCAAATGAAGATTCGATTTCTGCCGAGAATTAACTGAGTGAAAGCTGCTTATTCTTGGGAATAAGCTGATTTTGTTAACAAGAAACGACAACGTCCTCTCTTCTTGGCAGCAGTACCGTTGGTGCAAGAGAAACAATGCTGACAGTAATACCAAAACCCCTGGCCTAACTTCATCATAACTTCGCCCTTCTTTCAGTTTGCGACGATTCTTCCACGTGTGAAGTCATCCAAGTGTTGTCCGCAGGCCAAAGAACACCACTACAGTGCACTGTAACTGCTCGCTAACTGCCACTAACTGTCGTTTTCCGTTCTTTCAACTGCCTCTTGTTGCCGGCCAGCCACATTTGACGCTATGGTCTCGCTGACCTCCAGCTAGTGCCATTCAGCTTCCTGTCCACCACTGGGATACCTCTGGCTACATGCTTCTCACTTTCATACATTTCCACTAGGTAGTGAATATTTTATGGCACTTTATCCGGCTCGTCCTTAAGTTTTGCAGAGCAATGTCTAATAGATATTTGCGTACAGTGGATATCAAATCCCAGTCTTTCTATTCTGACGACATTACTGAATAATGAATATATCCGCAGTATCTCCATGATAACACCTCAGCAGTGTTACGTAAGGATGCGTTTCTAAATCACCTTATCTAAGTGTGAAACTACCTCCTACACGCTAAGATGACAAACTTCGTGGGTTACCTCCTAATATCGTTACGGACCTGCTTTAGCCTGACTCGGCGTGACATGGACTCAACAAGTCTTTGGAAGTCCCCTGCAGAAATATTCAGCTATGCTGCCTCAGTAACCGTCCACAAGTACAAAAGTGTCGCTAGTGCAGGATTTTGTCCACCAACTGACCTCTCGATTATGTTCCATAAATATTCGATGGGATTTATGTCCGGCAATCTGGATGTCCAAATCCTTCGCTCGAACTCTCCAGAATGTTCAAACCAATCACGAACAACTGTGGCCCGGTGTCATGGCACATGGTTCTCTATAACTATTCCACAGTTTGACGACATAAAGTTTTAGTCGGCTAATTGGTCGATGCCTCTTGAGCGTGGTATACACACCTTCACTGCAAAAGGGTCTTAGTTCATTTGTAAAATTGGTTAACAACAGTATATAATGGAATTAACACGTGTAAGACAGAAAATATTTTTGGCTTAATATTTGGTCTATGAGTATGAGTAGAGCTAATTTAATGTTTGAATGAATTTAAGCAAAACACTTTAATCGGATCTTATAACCAGAATGCTGTCCGCCCCCGGTAGCTGAGTGGTCAGCGCGACAGAATGTCAATCCTCAGGGCCCGGGTTTGATTCCCGAATGGGTCGGAGATTTTCTCCGCTCACGGACTGAGTGTTGTGTTGTCCTAATCATTATCATTTCATCCCCATCGACGCGCAAGTCGCCGCAGTGGCGTCAAATCTAAAGACTTGCACCCGGCGAACGGTCTACCCGACGGCAGGCCCTAGTCACACGACAATGACCGGTATGCTTGAGAACCTGTAGATATACAGTGCGAGTAATGCTGGCTCGTTCTGTACTGAAGCGCCAAAGAAACTGGTACAGGCACGCGTTTACAAATAGATAGATATTTAAACATGTAGAATACGACGCTGCAGTCGCCAACACCTATATGACACAACAAGTGTCTGGCTCACGTGTTAGGTCGGTTACTGCTGCTACAGTGGCAGGTTATCAGGTTTTAAGTGAGTTTGATCGTGGTGTTATAGTAGGCGAACGAGCGTAGGACACAGCATCTCCGAGGTAACGATGAAGTGGGGATTTTCCCGTACGACCATTTCACAAGTGTATCGTGAATATCAGGAATCCGGTAAAACATCAAATATCCGATACCGCCGCGGCCGGAAAAAGATTCTGCAGGAACGTGACCTAAGACGATTGAAGACGTTCGACGTGACGGAAGTACAACCCTTCCGCAAATTGCTGCAGATTTCAATTGTGGGCCATCAACAAGTGTCAGCGTGCGAACCATTCAACGAAACACCATCGATGTTATCTTTCGGAGCCGAAGGCCCACTCGTGTATACTTCATGATAACACGACACAAAGCTTTACGCCTCGCGTCGGCTCGTCAACACCAACAATGGACTGTTGATGACTGGAAATACGTTGCCTGGTTGGACGAGTCTCGTTTCAGATTATATCTAGCGGATGGACGTGAGCGGGTATGGAAACAACCTCATGAATCCACGGAGCCTGCACGTCAGCTGGGGACTGTTCAAGCTGGCGGAGGCTCTGGGCTCTGTAATTGTGTGGGCGTGTGCAGTTGGAGCGATATGTGACCCCTCATACGTCTAGATATGACTGACAGGTGACACGTGCGGAAGCATTCTGTCTGATCACCTGCATCCATTCATGTCCTTTTTGCATTCCAATGGACCTGGGCAATTCCAGCAGGACAATCCGACACCCCACACATCCAGAATTTCTACAGACTGGCTCCAGCATTATTCTGAGTTGGAACACTTCCGCTGGCCACCAAGCTCCCCAGACAAGAACATTATTAAGCATATTTAGGATCCCTTGTCCCTTGCAACGTGCTCTTCAGAAGAGATCCCGACCCACATACTCGTACGGATTTATGGACAGCTCTGCACTATTCATGCTGTCAGTTCTCTGCAGCACTGCTTCAGACTTCAGTGGAGTCCGTGCCAAGTTGTACTGCGGTACTTCTGCGTGTTCGCGAGGGCCCCACACGGTATTAGGCAGGTTTACCAGTTTCTTTGGCTCTTCAGTGTATATGCGGTGATGTAAAGTTTGGAAAATTTTGATGTGTGAACAGGTATATTTGAAGACAGAATTGGGACTCCCGAAATCGATTATGAATTTTGATAAGTTATAAAAAAGTCCTTGCAACAAGAGGATAATTTCTTTACAATTGCAATCCTTCACACAGCTGCTATCTCACCATCCACCACGACGGAAAGTCGAAACGTTTGAGACATATTCTCTCTGATTTCACACTTGCTACAAGTGAAATGGCGGTAACGGAGTACCCAGAACGCAGCCGCACTGAAAACGAGTTTTGCGAAGATAAACAGCACTTACAAAGCTCTACATTTCCAATGTTCATATGTTCTCAGAAATGTCAGTGTGCAAAAACTGATTTGTCCAAACGATGGCTATGGACGTCAGCTGATAAATATATTAATTCAACTTGAATTTATTGGAATAACCATCACTGTCTGTTTCAACGTACTGTCGGAGCGCAGAAAAACAAATTTGATTACCTTTCAGCTAGCCGACATTTCGCAACAAAAATAAAGAACTTGTTATTTGTAACCATCACAACGCTTTTATTTTTATTTTCATCCAGAAATAAGATATTTCCCGTTATCTCCGACTCTAAATCCCATTCTTATACAGACGATGAGTGACATATTGTGTTTGTGATACCAACACATATAGACAGGAAGATTTGCAATTTATTGATGACCTGGCTTACAAAATATGACTTCATGGAATAGCAAAAAAATGTTAATAATCAACACCAAAAAGACGGAGGGAGAGACTGCCATATCTATAGGCCAAGATTTATATCTCGCAAAAAACACACATAACCTGTTTCTCCTACAGGGCTATGAATGAGTAAATTTTTCATACGCTTTTTCACTTAGAAAATAAGACTTAATGGAATTTAAATTAAATGTTAATAATCAATACAACAAAAATACGGAGGGAGGGAGAGACTGCCATACCTAAAGACTACGATTTATATCTCCAAAAAGCACACATAACCTGTTTCTCTACCAGGACTATGAATGAGTAAATTTTTCAGACGCTTTTCACGTACTTGCAGCTACCGTAGTACTCTGGCCTACCCCTATTCCTGTGTTTGTTAGTGATAGTGTGTTTCTTAAAGTTAAATCTTTCCCTCAGTTAATTATAAAGGAAACTTAACATTGGACGTCTTGCAGCGTCTTCTCTGTAAACATATCATTCTTACAAGAAAACGGCTACTTTAGATTTGATTATTACATTAAAAATTACTTCAGTTCCTTTCAATATTAAAAGGATGTACACAAATTATTGATGGTGTGTATACTTTAACCATATATTTTTATATTTCTTCACTCTTCCATTGCAGACGAACCATTTTTTTTTTCCAGGATATACTTCCATCTGCGCCCTTGCAAACTACTGCTCGCAACATGTGATCGTTACTGAAGTGGCAGCCGCAGCTTCGCTTTTTCATTTCACACCACAGCATTTTCTTTCCTCCCTTTTATTTATTTCTCTCATTTTTCCCAACATTCACCTTTTAGTTTGCGGTCATGGCGGTTTGGAGTGACAGAACACTGTGGTGAACTTGTCCTACAGAATGGTAAGTCTCACACACACACCACGTTAGATCCAAGATAATAAACACATCTTAAGATAATGTACCAAATAACTATCAAAAGAAATCACGAATTTTCAAAAAAACTCTAACTTGTGATTTTTATATGGAACCCTCAGTTCCTTGGACAAATAAGACAAAAAATGGTTCAAATGGCTCTGAGCACTATGGGACTCAACTGCTGAGGTCATTAGTCCCCTAGAACTTAGAACTAGTTAAACCTAACTAACCTAAGGACATCACAAACATCCATGCCCGAGGCAGGATTCGAACCCGCGACCGTAGCGGTCTTGCGGTTCCAGACTGCAGCGCCTTTAACCGCACGGCCACTTCGGCCGGCTCAAATAAGACAAATGACACGTTCCAAATTTCTTTCCATTCCACAAAACCGTAAGTTAGTACAGCATGCGGAACAAAGCTGTCAGCCGCCAGCCAACGCCCAACGTAGGACCTCATACAAGGCCGTAGCCCGAGGAGCACTACTTTCACGTGAGGTGACGCATGCCGGTCCGGCTGTGTATATAAACCCGCGAGATCCACGGCGAAGTTACATTTCGGCAGCAGCACCAGCAGCAGCACCAACTATCCCAGCCATGAACACCCTGGTACGTATCACTAGTGCTAACTAAGTAGTTGTAATTCGATGCATCAGGGGCTGTAAGATTTCTATGAGATGGACGTGGAAATACAGCATTGTTTTACGATACTTTTCCTCACTCCAGATCGTCCTGAGCGCCATCCTGGCCGTCGCCGTGGCTAAGCCCGGCTACCTCGGCGCCGCCCCCGCCGCAGTCGTCGCCCCCGCGGCGTACGCCGCCCCCGCGGTGGTGGCCGCCCCAGTGCACGCCGGCTACGCCGCCTACGGCCCCGCCCCCGTCGCCGTTCGCTCAGACGGCTACCTGCTGGACACCCCTGCCGTCGCCGCCACCAGGGCCGCCCACCTGACCGCCGTCGCCCAGACTCAGGCCCGTGACGCCGTCATCAACGGCGCCGCCCTCGCCTACGCCGCCCGCGCTTACGCCGCCCCCGCCGTGGCGTACGCCGCCCCCGCCCCTGTGGCTTACGCCGCTCCCGCTCCTCTGGCCTATGCCGCCCCCGGTGCTCTCGCCGCCGCCGCCCACCTCCACGCTAAAGCTGCTCTGCTGGGCTGAAATTTCTTTTCTTAAAGCATCTTGTCAGTGAACTTCGCAAGTGTGAAGTTACTGCCTTCAAAATTTTCATAAAAATAATAAATTATTTAGTACAAACTTATATTTTGTTTTCGTTTTTTCTGTTTGACACTGTTGTTGAATCCTTGATCTCTAAAAAGCTATATAAAGAATTGAAGATAAGTTACTACTAACGTTTAACACGTCTATTTTCAGTACAAACGAAACAGTATGAAATATCATACATAATAGCAGCTCAAGACAAATGTGGTAGAAAATGTACATCAGGGTAACTTACGTGCTGGACGGAAACTTTCCTCCTACCAATGCCACGAAGATACTTTGATATTTCAGCTCCCGGGAAGCAAACAGAGGGAAGACGCAGATACCAGGGTGGTTCGAGGATTCCGGTAAATTTCCACGAAAGAATGAAATGTTGTTGTTTCACTGTGATCGTTGGTAAGCCTGATTAATCCAAGCATCGTATAAGGAATTTTAACAATGTACAGTGTACAGTTCAGTGTTGACAAATAGTTCAGATGGCTTTGAGCACTATGGGACTTAACATCTGAGGTCATCAGTCACCTAGACATAGAACTACTTAAACCTAACTAACCTAAGGACATCACACACATCCATGCCCGAGGCAGGATTCGAACCTGCGACCGCAGCAGCAGTGCGTTCCGGACTGAAGCGCCTAGAACCGCTCGGCCACAGCAGGCGGCCATTGTTGACAGCCGTCTTAATTGGTCAGTGTGTCAACTGAGACTGAAAATGGACAAATCGAGTTTCGTGCTTTCATTAAACATTTTTCATGTCAATGGTTGGACTTCCTTTACAAATCAAAACAGAACTCGAACTTCACACGGACTCTGCACAATCAATGAAAACCATTTTCTTTCGGATTAATGAATTGAAAGTGCTCGGACAAGCAGTGAAGTCGAAGTAGGCTCCAACAATCTAACTGATGTCACGACAATGGAAATCATTGACAAAATCCATGACATAGTAATTCAAGACCGCCGAATAAACTGTCTTGAGATTGCTGAGACTGTAGGCATCTCAGCTGAGCTTCTTCTACGAAGAAGCTGCGTGAAACGTGCGTGTTATGATTGCTCAGAGTCGACCGAAGGTGCATCTGGCAAATTATTTCAGCATAACAGAACAGTAGAACAACCATAGACAACATTTTTGTTCATTCCTCATTACTAGAAGGGCATTCTGTTAGCAAAAAGGTGAATGGCCTTTCAGATCATGATGCGCAAATTTTAACTTTAAAAGATTTTTATGCTGCAACACGTGTTAAATATAGTCATCAGCTGTTCAGGAAAGCTGATCCAGTTGCTGTAGAGACCTTTGTAAACCTTATCAAGCAACAAGAGTGGCAAGATGTTTATAGCGCTGATACAGTAGACGATAAATATAATGCTTTTCTCAAGACTTTTCTCATGCTCTTTGAAAGTTGCTTTCCGTTAGAACGTTTAAAACAGGGTACTAGCACAACCAGGCAGCCTAAGAGGCTGACTAGAGGGATAAGAATATCTTGTAGAACAAAGTGGCAATTATATCAAAACGTTAGAAACAGTCAAAATCTAAATGCAGCAGCCCATTACAAACAGTATTGTAAGGTGCTAAAAAATCTTATGAGGAAGGCAAAAAGTATGTGGTATGCAGATAGAATAGCTAAGTCTCAGGATAAAATTAAAACCATATGGTCAGTCGTAAAGGAAGTTGCTGGTCTGCAGAGACAGGTCGAGGACATAGAATCAGTGCGTAGTGGTAATGTCCGTGTTACTGATAAGTCGCATATACGTACAGTATTTAATAATCACATTCTGAATATAGCAGGTGAACTAAATAGAAACCTAGTCCCAACAGGGAATCATATAGCGCTCTTAGAAAAAAGTGTTCCGAGACTGTTACCTGAAATGCTCCTCCATGATACTGACAAGAGGGAAATTGAGTTAATAATTAAATCACTAAAGACCAAGAACTCTCATGGATATGACGGGGTATCTAGCAGAATATTGAAGTATTGTTCTATGTATGTTAGCCCAGTTCTCAGCCATATCTGTAACTTTTCCTTTAGCAGTGGTCGGTTTCCTGACCGATTAAAGTACTCGGTAGTGAAGCCACTTTATAAAAATGGAGACATTGATAATTTTGACAATTTTAGACCTATTTCTATGCCATCGGTGTTTGCTAAAGTTATCGAGAAGGTTGTATATACAAGGTTACTGGAGCATTTAAATTCACATAATTTGCTGTCAAATGTTCAGTTTGGTTTTAGAAATGGTTTAACGACTGAAAATGCTATATTCTCTTTTCTCTGTGAGGTTTTGGACAGATTAAATAAAAGGTTGCGAACACTAGGTGTTTTCTTTGATTTAACGAAGGCTTTTGACTGTGTTGACCACAAAATATTACTGCAGAAGATGGACCATTATGGAATAAGGGGAGTAGTTTACAATTGGTTCGCCTCTTACTTTAAGAACAGAAAGCAGAAGGTATTCTCCGCAATATTGAGAGTGGTAGTGATGTTCAGTCCCAATGGGGCACTGTTAAGTGGGGCATTCCCCAAGGGTCGGTGCTGGGGCCACTGCTGTTTCTTATTTATATAAATGATATGCCTTCTAGTACTACAGGTGATTCAAAAATATTTCTGTTTTCTGATGACACCAGCTTGATAGTGAAGGATCTTGTGTGTAATATTGAAACAGTAACAAATAATGTAGTTCATGAAATGAGTTCGTGGCTTGTGGAAAATAATTTGATGCTAAATCACAGTAAGACTCAGTTTTTACAGTTTCTAACTCACAATTCAACAAGAACCGATATTTTGATCAGACAGAATGGGCATGTTATAAGCGAGACGGAACAGTTCAAATTCCAAGACGTTCGGATAGATAGTAAGCTGTTGTGGGAAGCCCATGTCCAGGATCTTGTTCAGAAGGTAAATGCTGCTTTATTTACCATTAGAACAGTGCGTGAAATAAGTGACATTTCAACACGAAAATAGTCTACTTCGCATATTTTCATACGCTTATGTCGTATGGTATTATTTTTTGGTGTAATTCTTCTGATTCAAAACGGGTATTTTTGGCTCAAAAACGGGCTGTTCGAGCTATATGTGGTGTAAGTTCGAGAACCTCTTGTCGACCCCTATTCAAAAATCTGGGAATTCTGAAATTGCCCTCACAGTATATATTTTCTTTAATGTCGTTTGTTGTTAGCAATATTAGCTTATTCCCAAGAGTTAGCAGCTTTCACTCAGTTAATACTAGGCAGAAATCAAATCTGCATGTAGAATGCACTTCCTTGACTCTTGTGCAGAAAGGAGTGCAGTATTCTGCTGCATCCATTTTCAATAAGCTACAACAAGAACTCAAAAATCTTAGCAGTAGCCCAAACTCTTTTAAGTCCAAACTGAAGAGTTTCCTCATGGCTCACTCCTTCTATTCTGTCGAGGAGCTCCTGGAAGAGCTAAAAAATTAAGCAAATTCCAGTGTTACATTGTTGATTGTCTTCATTTAAACTTACGACTTGTCACCTGAATATGTTTTTTTTATATTTCATTTTATCTGTTTCTAATATCGTGTTATAACTTCATGTATTGACTCGTTCCATGACCATGGAGACTTCTCCTTCATTTGGTCCCACGGAACAATAAATAAATAAATAAAAAATAAATAAAAATAACGTCACGCGAGGTTTAACCAAAATCCACAAGACTGCTCGTAGCAATTTGTGACTGTTTCGTGAAACCTAGATACATTATTACACACCAGAGTCAAAACGGCAGCCAAAACAATGCAAGAAGGCTGATGAAATAGCACCGAAGAAAGAAAGGCGATTTTGACGGCTGGTTAGGTAGAGGCCACTGGTTTCTGGGATCCTAACGAGTAATTTTCATAAGTCACTTGAAAGGAAAGTAGTACCAAAACTGAACCCTATTATGCTTCACTGCTGGTTCGTTTGAAACTTGCATTGGCTGAAAAAAGAGCAGGGGCGGGACACAAAAAGGTGCTCTTTCATCAGTATAATGCACCATCCCACACATCAGTGGCAGCAATGGCGAATGTCTATGAACTGAGGTTTGAATTGGTTTCCCGTCTGCCCTGTTCACCGTCCATACCCCCAGTGGCTTCTTCCTGTTCCCTAACTCGAATCATCGACTTTCTGGAAATAAATTTTCATCAAATGTGGAAGAAATAGCACAGTCAACGAGTATTTTGAAGAGTTCGACAGAAACTATTTTTCCGATGGGATGAAAAATTTGGAGGATTGCTAGACCAAGTTTATATCCGTCAAAGGAAACTATGTTGTGAAGTAAGGTGAATTGTTTAAGAAACAAAAATATTTTCTTGCTTTTTTACCAGGCTTGTCAAACCACCCTTGTTGATGTTCTACAGATATCTGATTCATCATTTAAAGACAGAACTTGCATCAGGGGAGTGTTGATGCTTGTTATATGTATCTAGATACAAGAACTAAATGGTGACGTTTCACCTCCACACTGTCAGGTAGACTACTTTTTACCAAAATTTTTAAAAGTTTAATCCTCCTAGGAGTCGTATCCTTTCTCAGAATAAAAAAGGCTAAGGATCAGAACATGTTATCCTAAAAGCCATTAAGAAAACATACTCCTTTGTGAACGAGAAGGACTGAATGTATTGCAGTAAATATAGGAGAGCGAATGGTGCAACGAGGTATTACTTTCAGGGATAATGAAAGGAATGATCACCTAGGCTCAGTCGCGGCAGAATAATAGGGAAATGCAATCAGTTTACAAGAACTATTGCTTACAAGCTACTCGTGCGACCCATCCTAAAACACTACTCAAGTGTGTGGGACCCATGCCAAATAGGACTAAATGAGGATACTGAACGTATACAGGTAACGGCCACACGATTGCCCACATGTTTGTTTGAGCAGTGGGAAAGTGTCACAGAGATGTCGAAAGAACTGATCTGGTAAACTTCTGATGACAGATTTAAACCATCCCGAGAAAGCCGACTTTAAATGACTACTCTAAAAATATACTGCAAACCCGTACCTATCGTTCCCGTAGGACTCGTGAGTAAAAGATTTGACTAATTACAGCACGCATAGAGGCTTTTGAACAATCATCCTTACCGCGATCTGTACGTGAATAGAACGAGAAAAATCCTAATAACTGGTACACTGGGACGTATCCCCTGACATGCACTCCACAGTACATTTGTAGAGTACAGATGTACGGCAGTTTTGACTGAAGACACGTGTTGTTCAATAATGACGAGATAATCAGATGGAGATGGTGTGGAAGTTGGTGGATACGAGATAGTTCTCCGATCATCAGCTAGGTATTCAGATACGCTCATTTCTCACGCAAAGAATTTGTTTTGCTCACTGGTATTCCTTTCAGGCATTTTAATCCTTCCAACACCCAAACTCGCCGCCATTGCACGCCTTCTACCGTTCAACATACGGCAGTTGTTGAAAGAAGGATTGCAGGGCACAGGGCTGTTCGGGTGGAAGAGCTGGGTCCAATTTGTGGATCATAAAATTAATATTTATTTATTTATAAAAGACATCAAACAATCCGCCACGATAACGTCATAGCCACACTGACTGCCAACTGCAGTTTTGTAAAGGAATAACTTTAAAATGTTTCGGCCTCACTGCCGGTTACGATACAGCCAAAGAGCGGCACAATAAATAACCTTACAATGATAGTAGTGAGCAAGGTAAGAATTTACAAACAACATGGATTAAATAATTTCTGAACATTGGAGGTCACAAACAACGTAGGCCGATTAGTTAACTCGGTCACACGGCCCGTCGCAATGCCGTTGGCAATACAGCTAGACTAAAAACACTTGGTCTAAAACATACGAAAACGATATTTGCAGAAGTTACCACGGCAGCCATGCTTTACCGCATGAAACTAGTAACTGACGTTTGGACACAAGGTTTGCAAACTGTCTTGATCAGAGTGTCTATGAACATATTCCACTGGTTAACTTATCCAAATGAATATAATAAATAGTAAGCAATATATGAGTGTTGGAAGTTAAATAGTGGCAACTATTTATTCACAAACGGTACAAAAGAGTTACATGTTTGCACCTGTTACTGTCCTTCAACGTAGTCACCAGCGTTGTGTAGAACCCGTTGTGAGCGATGTGGAAGGCGTAGTACACAGTTAGCAGAGCCTGTTCTGTTGATGGTGCGAATGGAGCGATCTAAAATTATGGTGATTCTCGTGTACGACTGTGATGGTGTTATCTTAACTCATTACGTTCCTCCACGGAAGACCGTTAATGCAGAGTATTACTGTTCGGTTTTGGAGCATCAACTGCGACCAGCTTTGGGAAAGAAGCGGCATCACTTTCTGCGCAACCCACCTATCATTTTGCACGATAATGCGTGGGCGCATACAGCGCAAGCAATTTTTGTACTATTACCCTGATCATATATGGATCCATGGAGTGGTGGGGAGAGTTCCAGACGGCCAATGAGGAAGCAGTATCTCACAAAAGATTGTGAATACTGGACCGAATACGTGATAATCTACGTACGTCCAAAATAATAACGCCAACATGGCCGCACATTTTCAAGCGTAGGAAGTTGATGATTTTGAATTTATATGATTCTTACTGAAAGATGTTTTTGTACGGACAGATGTGAACATTTATGAGAGATTAGACGAACTTACATCTAAGTGGAGAGATCTCGAGCGAACCATGCGACTGCATTTAAAGCTATTTCGACTTGAAAATGAGTGTTAATACGAGAGATATGTAATGCTTAGAGTGAAAAATAATTTTAATAGTGCAGTAACGTCAGAGAAATTCATTTATTTCAATCACTATAATTTTAAATATTAACTTCCCCCATTTTAAGGACAAAGTATTACGAGCATGTGTGATCGACCGGAAGAGAAAGAACGTGCCAAAACTTTTCCTAGCAGACGACACACTGTCCCAATCATGGTGGTGCTGAAGTTTGTGATAATAAGGGACGTAGCCTACAAGTTGATAACCATAAAAATTCACAAAAGGATGGAAAAGGAAATTAACAATATATTAGACGTTGATCGGTTTGCTTATAGAGGAGGTAAATATATCAGTTCCGAAGCTATGCGTGGTAATGAAAGCGAGACGTATGAGGGATCAGCAACCTGTCATAGGATTTGAGCATCTAGAGGATACATTCCACAAAGTAAACTGGCCCAAGTAGTTTTAAATCGACGGAAGAAGAGGCATGAGCTACTATATACGTTATATACAAGAACGAGGAGGGAACAATTAGAGTGGAAACCCAAAAGAAAACTGTTTGGATTAAAAATGGTGTACGGCTATGTTGCATTTTCGTTTACTGTCCACTTAGGGTAATGACATTAAACCAAAATTCCTGAAGGGCTATAGAAATTCTTTAAAAAGAACGTTAATAGTAACTTTCGCTGATGACATTGCTGTCCTTTTTGAAAAGAGGAAGAATTACTGAATCTATTCAAAGCAACTAGCAATGTACACTTGTTGATTTACTCTCTAACTACAGGGTGATTCAAAAAGAATACCACAACTTTAAAAATGTGTATTTAATGAAAGAAACATAATATAACCTTCTGTTATACATCATTACAAAGAGTATTTAAAAAGGTTTTTTTTCACTCAAAAACAAGTTCAGAGATGTTCAATATGGCCCCCTCCAGACACTCGAGCAATATCAACCCGATACTCCAACTCGTTCCACACTCTCTGTAGCATATCAGGCATAACAGTTTGGATAGCTGATGTTATTTCTCGTTTCAAATCATCAATGGTGGCTGGGAGAGGTGGCCGAAACACCATATCCTTAACATACCCCCATAAGAAAAAATCGCAGGGGGTAAGATCAGGGCTTCTTGGAGGCCAGTGATGAAGTGCTCTGTCACGGGCTGCCTGGCGGCCGATCCATCGCCTCGGGTAGTTGACGTTCAGGTAGTTACGGACAGATAAGTGCCAATGTGGTGGCGCTCCATCCTGCTGAAATATGAATTGTTGTGCTTCTTGTTCGAGCTGAGGGAACAGCCAATTCTCTAACATCTCCAGATACTGTAGTTCGTTACTAGCCTCCAAGAAGCCCTGATCTTACCCCCTGCGATTTTTTCTTATGGGGGTATGTTAAGGATATGGTGTTTCGGCCACCTCTCCCAGCCACCATTGATGATTTGAAACGAGAAATAACAGCAGCTATCCAAACTGTTATGCCTGATATGCTACAGAGAGTGTGGAACGAGTTGGAGTATCGGGTTGATATTGCTCGAGTGTCTGGAGGGGGCCATATTGAACATCTCCGAACTTGTTTTTGAGTGAAAAAAAACCTTTTTAAATACTCTTTGTAATGATGTATAACAGAAGGTTATATTATGTTTCTTTCATTAAATACACTTTTTTAAAGTTGTGGTATTCTTTTTGAATCACCCTGTATATCCCGTGCAATGCTGAAATACGTATATTACAAGGAAGAAGCAGCCATTGCAGGCTGTCTGTGAAATATAATAACATTAACTTTTACGAATAGAGGCATTCTGCTCTCACTGGCAGAAATACATCGACCTTATTTATATGCACAGTGAGGAGACAAAAGTCACGGGATACCTTCTAATATCGTGTCGGACTTCTTTTTTCCCGGCGTAGTGCAACAGCCCGACGTGGCATGAACTCAACAAGTCGTTAGAAGTCCCCTGCAGAAACAGTGAGCCGTGATACCTGTACAGTCGTTCATAGTTGGGAAGGTGTTGCCTGTGCCGAATTTTGTGCACAAACTGATATGTTGCTGTATTCCATAAATGATCGATGGGATTGATGTCGGGGGCATCTGGGCGGACAAATAATTCGTTCAAATTGTCCAGAACGTTCAGCAAGCCAATCGCCAACAACTGAGGCCCTGCGACATGGTGCGTTATCATCCGCTAAAATTCTATCGCTGATTGCGGAGATGAAATCTTAATTACAGGCCCATATCATTAACGTCGACATGCAGCAGGATTATGGAACGCATATTGTGTTCAAACATTATGAATTACCTCGAAGGAAACGGTCTATTGACATACAGTCAACATGGATTTAGGAAACATAGTTCTGAAACACAACTAGCTCTACATGAAGTATTGAGTGCTATTGACAAGGGATTTCAGATCGATTCCGTAGGCGGCTTATAGTGAAATTGCGTGCTTATGGAATATCGTCTCAGTTATGTGACTGGACTTGTGATTTTCTATCAGAGAGGTCACAGTTCGTAGTAACTGACGGAAAGTGATTGAGTAAAACAGAAGTAATTTCTGGCGTTCCCTAAGGTAGTGTTATAGGCCCCTTGCTATTCCTTATCTATATAAACGATTTGGGAGACAATCTGAGCAGCCGTCTTCGGTTGTTTGCAAATGACGCTGTCGTTTATCGACTAATAAACTCATTAGAAGATCAAAACAAACTGCAAAACGATTTACAGAAGACATATGAATGGTGCGAAAATTGGCAGTTGACCCTAAATAACGAAACGCGTCACGTCATCCACATGAGTGCTAAAAGAAATCCATTAAATTTTGGTTACACGATAAATCAGTCTCATATAAAGGCCATAAATTCAACCAAATACCTAGGAATTACAATTGCGAACAACTTAATTTGGAAGGAACATGCAGAAAATATTGTGGGGAAGGCTAACCAAAGACTACTGCCTACACTACGCTTGTCCGTCCTCTTTCTGAATACTGCTGCGTGGTGTGGGATCTTTACCAGATAAGACTGGCGGAGGACATCGAAAAAGTTCTAAGAAGGCCAGCACGTTTTGTATTATCGCGAAATATGGGAGAGAGTGTCACAGAAATGATACAGGATTTGGGATTGACATCATTAAAAGAAAGGCGTTTTCCGTTGAGACGGAATCTTCTCACGAAATTCCAATTAGCAACTTTCTCCTCTGAATGCGAAAATATTTTGTTGACACCGACCTACATAGGGAGGAACGATCACGACGATAAAATAAGGCAAATCAGAGCTCGTACGGAACGATATAGGTGTTCGTTCTCTCTGCACACTGTACGAGATTGGAAAAATAGAGAATTGTAAAGGTGATTCAATGAACCCTCTGCCAGGCACTTAAACGTGATTTGCAGAGTATCCATGTAGATGTAGACGTTGTTATAGAAAGGGCTTCAAATGCTCTCCAGGTATCAGTTGGACAAGGGGATCCAGTCTATTCCATGTAGATACAGCGCACACTATTACGACGCCAACAGCTTGCACAGTGCCTCGTTGACAACCTGTGTCGGTGGCTTTGTGGTGTCTGTGCCACATACGAACCCTACCATCAGTTCTTACCAAACTGAAATTGTAACTCATCAGACCAGGCCACACTTTCCCAGTCGTCTAGGGTCCAAACGATAGGGCCCAGTAGACATGCTGCAGGTGACGAGCTGTTGGCAAAGGCACTTGCGTCGGTCGTCTGGTGGCATAGCCCATTAACGCCAGATTCCGCCGCTCTGTCCTAACAGACACTTCGTAGTACTGTAAGTAGGCTTTTTATGTTTTCTTTATGTAAGTAGGCTGTTTAGGTTCTTATATTGGTAACGCCGCCGCCATGTAGCGCTCTCTGTATGAAAATCACTGGCTGTGCTGTGTGCAGTCTGTGGCTAGTTTGCATTGTTGTCTGCCATTGTAGTGTTGGGCAGCGGCAGCTGGATGTGAACAGCGCGTAGCGTTGCGCAGTTGGAGGTGAGCCGCCAGCAGTGGTGGATGTGGGGAGAGAGATGGCGGAGTTTTGTAATTTGTCATGAACTGCTATATATATTATGACCATTAAGGTAAATACATTGTTTGTTCTCTATTAATATCTTTCATTTGCTAACTATCCCTATCAGTAGTTAGTGCCTTCCGTAGTTTGAATCTTTTATTTAGCTGGCAGTAGTGGCGCTCGCTGTATTGCAGTAGTTCGAGTAACGAAGATTTTTGTGAGGTAAGTGATTTCTGAAAGGTATAGTTTAATGCTACTCAGGGCCATTCTTTTGTAGGGATTTTTGAAAGTCAGATTGCGTTGCGCTAAATAATATTGTGTGTCAGGTTAAGCACAGTCCTGTATAAATTGTTCTAAGGGGACGTTTCATATGTCGACCCTCAGCCTAGGACACCTCACTGGAATCTTCTGATTTTTTCTTGTAGTTTGTGTAATTAGTGTAGCTTTTGTTTATTGCTAGCGCGTAATTATAGAGAGAATTTCCTTGGTAGTTGTGGTTTTTCATTGTTGCACAGTAAAACAGTTGTGGCATGCATGTAGATTTGCACCAAGTATTTCGCAGCTGCAATTAACTAGATATTATTTTCAGTGCAATGTTAATGTGTTCTCTTATTTTTGCTCTTCAAATTGTGTTTTTCTGTGTTATCGTGTGAAATATTGTCACAATAATGGCGTGTGAAAAACGTAACACTAGGCTCCAAAGTAAACTGAGAAATAATAGTGATGATGAGCGTAGCTTATCAGCACCACTGGGTAGTGAATTAACAGACATTCGAAGTAGTAATTTGGTAATTGTGCATTGGGAAATGGAGCGGGCGTCAAATAATGGTGTAGACAGTCAAACAGGTAGTGAACAGGGAAGCATTATCGATCGATCGGTCGGCAACAGCTCGCCTCAGGAATCCGAAATGACAGAACACAATATTGCAAATACTGTAGACTTGGGTTTTGGGTCCTCACCGTTTTCTCAAATAAGTCAAGACACATTTTCTGCTTGTCAAAATGTGAATGTTGCTGGTGCAAATGCACTGCCGAAAAGCGTAGAGGAACAGATTCCAGACACTAATGCATTGCTATTACAATTAATGCAACAAATGGGACAAATTCTTCAAAAGTTAGACACAATGGAACAAAATCAGAGACAAACACAGCAAAAGCTTCAAAAGTTAGACACAATGGAACAAAATCTTCAAAAGTTAGACACAATGGAACAAAATCAGAGACAAACACAGCAAAAGCTTCAGAAGTTAGACACAATGGAACAAAATCTTCAAAAGTTAGACACCACACTTGAACAAACACGTGAAGATTTAACCACTGAGTTACATAACATCGAATCGAAATGTCAAAAGGTCTGTAATGACGTAAAAACACAAATTTGTGAGCATTTCCAACCTATTTTTTCGCGTCATGAAAATGCATTACAGAATCACGAAGCAGCCATAAAAGAACTGCAAACTATTGTTCATGAAAATCATGAGACCTTGCAAGCTAAAATTGACTCAGTTGCATCTACCGATTCGGTTACGCAACTTGCAAAAACTCAGGAAAATTTAAAGGACACAGTAGTTACCCTGAAAATTGGTTCAGAAAGACACATGGAGGAAATAAGTACACTATCGGAGAAAGTAGCAGAACTTTCGGATCAGGTCACTAACTTATCTACGAAGGTAGATGATGATCTGAATGACACAAGACCCGTAGCCTTCACTGACACAGAAGAGTATGAACAAATAAGAAAATTCAAACAAAATCAAAATCAAATTAATACGCAACACCAAAGAGAAATCCGGGAAGTACAAGATCAGCTGACACAGGTAATACAAGAATTACGTATTTCAGAGGACACTCGCGCTCCAATACGGGAAGAGGGACATAGAAATACGGAACAGCCACAAAATAATAACACAGGGCATTTCGGAAGTTATGAAAGAAATTGGCAATGGGCACCGAATTTTGAGATGGAACCGCCGACACGACGTAACAATGACCGACATGCTACTCGCCGACACGATGATTTTGACTATAAGCTGTTCATTACTACACGTAAATTCAAAACGTTTAAGAATTCGGCCAACGACATTCCTCCACAAGCGTGGCTCCATCAATTCTCTCATTGTTTCCCTCCCAACTGGCCATTGGAGGACAGGTTAGAATTTATGTGTGGCTACTTGGAGAATGAACCAGCTGTAAGAATGCGGTCGGTCATTCACGATTTTCACAGTGAAGGAGAATTTTACCATGCCTTCCTCTCAGCATATTGGTCTCAAGCCACACAAGACCAAGTAAAACATGGCATCATAATGATGAAACATTTCGAACAATCTGAATTTTCCAGTCTTGTGAAATATTTTGAAGACACGTTGCACAAGAATCATTACCTGTCAAACCCATACAGCCCCTCAGAACTCATCCGCATTTGCTTAATCAAACTGCCTGAACATTTACGACATATTATTTTAGCAGGACGTTGCAAAGACGACATTGAAACTTTTCAGGGACTCTTACAAGAATTAGAAATTGACACAGACAGTCGCCGGATTCGAAATCAGGAAAACAATCACTACAGGTCACATACGTCACAATTCCGTGACGACAGAAACAATAACTGGACACGACAAGGCTATTCTTACAACGCAAATCGTGATCAAAACAAACACCACCCATATGACAACCACTGGCAGAGTAATAATAGTTACAGAGAAAGATCGCATTTTCGTAGTAATGAATATGACAGAGATTACCTTAGAAACAGACAATATGGGAACCAAAAAAATTATTATCAAGGGAGACAGAATAACTTCAGACGCAATGGTCCAGCACGCAGTTACGATTCAGGGAGAAATTCTCCACCACATGACCGACAGGAAAGAAACTATGGAATGTACCGACAAGACGACAGACGATATGATCGTAACGACAGACCTGAACTGCATCAGAACTGGCGGGATTCTCGTCACGGTGAATTTGTAGAAGTTAGGTCTCCAAATCCCAATAACAACGCGCGGCAACAAAGAAACAGACAATGACTCGCACCGCAGGCAGCCACTTGCGCCCGCTGGCTCAGGGAAAAATAACATTGACGCTAACCGTGAGCAAAATTCCAGTATTCCTTACGGACGAATACCGCATGATAATTGCATTCAAGTTGAAACTCTGCGTACTGAGAAGAGCAAAGGTTTACACCACATTTCACATGTAAAACCGTTTATTGAAAGATAATCTGCTTTTCAACTTTATCTTTGCCATAAAACGTTTCACTTCACATTTCTAGTATGCTTTAGAAACTGTTACCATGCAACAATGTTTAAAGTTAAATATTCAGTCAAGAACCAAGAGAACTTATTTAAACAGAAATTACGACTGCATTGTTATTGTGAAAAGACGACACAGTGTTATTGTGTGTGTACATTCATGCTTGTTAGTTGCACGATTACATAACGACTACAAGGCTCACATACTTAGAACATATCTGGTACTGCTAATGAGATTTTAATGCAACATTTTGGTTTACTTGAAAAGACATTCTTTATTTGAAGTACTTTCTGTGAGATTAAAGATGACTTAGTATTTGGTTTCTTTGACAGCTACACGATTATACCACGATGCTACTAATGAGTGACTCAATTTATATTATTGCTTTCGTGATGTTTCTGTTTCATATCTGCACGGTTTTTCTGAATTCTTCTGGAAAGTAAAACATATTTAATAGCAACTTTTGTGGTATAGCTACAATGAGACAGCCTTTTCCGTAGCACAACAATACGTTACAGCACAGTAATTTCTTCATCACAACAATAAGCGTAATAACTAAGAAATCTATACCCAAAGCATTTCACTTTTGTTTATCATGAGGTAAGTACATTGACTTCTGCAGAACTTAGCTTTCGGAGGACAATAACTACGAGACTTCCACAGAGATGATCTTACAGCAAGACGCACATTTAGCGCTACAGGACACGTATTTGAGTGATTAATTTTGTACTTAAAACATTTATTTTTAAAGATTTTTGAATTACAAAGAAAGTTTTCCGTGATACATTTCATTCCATTGCTGTAATCTGTAACACCTGAGGGTATAATTACAATAATCCTCAGGGGGGTACACGCTTACTTTGTGTACCATGTGTTTGGCAAGCACAAGGAGCCCTAGCTAATATGGTATTTGCTTATACAACTTTACACATCGGTACCATATTTCTCTAACACAAATTACACAGCTATCTGATCATTTAACTGAGAGAGACAAACTTTTTTATTACGTCAGTGACAGATGTTTACGTGATTACACCGTTGGATAACTTCACACTTACGAAATTGTATTTTGTATGTACTTTGTAAACTGTTCATATTTTTTCGGACCCATTGTGATATTATGAGAGCTTTTAATGATATATTTGGTTTGGGATCACGATTTTTAAAGTACGTTTGAGGCAGATGACACTTTTGACATGAGCAGAGAATTTTTTTAGGTTTTGAAATTATTGGAGGAAGCTACGACGATTTTGAGAATTGACTGAGATGTTATGATATTTTTACGACGACGATGTGTATTATGCTGTAAGATTTTGTTTCTACACATTTGCAACGCAAATTCTTGACCTGTGAAATATTTTTATATGAGACTGTCACTGTAGCGGAAACTGCTGTCGTAAATATTTCCGTGAGAAAGTTAAGTGACCACCTGCACGTGCGTCGTCGGCACACAGCTGTGTCAAACACCTGGAGAACAAGCCATTAGGGTGTGCCTTTCCGGAAGCACAGGTAGAAAAAAAAAAAAAAAAGGCAGGCCTTTATCCTCGCCATTGACGTTCCTTTAGAGAAAATATTGCGAATGCGACACCCTCATTACATCCATTAACCTTGCTATTGACATTCCTTTGTAGAAAGCATCGCAAATATTAGATGCTCATTACCTGAAAACATGTGATTACTTGTACTTTGTGCTAATTACTGAAATGCTTATGAATTGATGGGAAATATTCGTACACTTGCACACCTGATTATGACAAGCGTCTTTCTCTAGAATTGAGGGAATTTTTACTGCATTGTGAAATGCCATATGGCTAATGAATGATGTTTCATGCCGTCCTTTGTACATATTTGCTCATTTTCTTTAATATCTAGTTTCTAGCTGCACTGCAGCATTGGTTAAAATAAAATTTAATATTTGTACTAATATAGTTATTTTATGTCTACAGATCCAGTCAATAAGAAATTTATGATCTACTTCCAAGAAAACGAGGGCACATAAATAGACATTTCCCTTCACAGGAATTGCATAAATAATTTCTTTACGATTTGGTAACTTATCTGCTAGTGTAAGTTCTCGTGATGCATCACTCTAGTGTTAAGATGTGACATAGGTATTAGACATGGCCATTTTAGTGTAATATTTTTTTTGCTTGTGCTTTGTCATGTTTAGATATAAGTTGCTGCTGCTGTTTGCCAGGCATAGTGCTACTGAATTTTAAATTGTATTACTCTGTTAAGCTAGTTTTACTGCTGACTTATTTTTCTTGTTGCTGCACATTGGCTCATATTAGTTGTAATGTTGCATTGCTTGGTAATTTAGATTTACTGTAGCTTGCTTCACAATTTTCCATTTTTTTTGCATTGCTGTTTGTGTTAATTTGTTATATGCTGCTGCATTGCCTCGTCCCTTAGTTTAGCATCTGAGCTCAGTAGATTTAAGTTAGCTTAAGAGGGGTAGACTATATAAGAAACTAACTATGATGACTTGGAAGAAATGTATTGAGAAGCTATATGAAAATGGTTTGGGCAAAAAGAAAAGGATACTGTACAGTGGAGAAAAACTATTTTGACAGCGGATGTGAACAGAATACAGAAAGCAGGCTTAGATAGGACTTTTTGGGAATAATGATGAACGAAGGGAGATCTCCATGCAAAATACTGCAGTAAAACAAACTCTGTCCTTTCCTTTTGTGTCATCCTTCTATATGTTGTGTACCCTTGTGTATTTGTGTTTTTCCTGTCATTATGTGTTTAGCTGATGAGAGCTATGTTGTAGACATTTTCTAATACTCTGTTATTTAATTTGTAAAGATGCTTAGACATTATTTATTCTGTTTTGTTTTAATGCTCATGTGTGAAGTTGATGTTTCGCAAGTTATTCTGATCGTTTATGTATTTACTTATGTCATAATTCCTGTAACACTGATGTATATGTATATTTCTATTCTTTTGTAAAGCCTGTATTACTACAAATGTTATCTGTATTGTTATGTTTTTAATGATGTATTTTGTACCTTTGTAATTGTATTCTTATGTTATAAAATTGTAATTGACACCAGTTCATCTAATTAAGTAACTTGTAAGTTACATTTCACTGCACACGTTTCTGTTGGTCATAGTATATGGACAATATGTGAGAAGTTGGGACTGTTAGTGTTTGCACGTGTGTTAATAATTCAGCAAGGGACTGGATAACAGCATTGCTGGTTCTAAAGACATTTCAAACAAATTTTTTTGTGAGTGAAGAAGTGGTGGTTTATGGACTTGCTATAATCTCCGCAAGACTCTTCGATGGTGAATGTGCACCTGCACAGTCGCAACAGATGGCTGCTGGCCGTCTCCACAAGGACTACAGTGGGTCTGCATCTTTGATGGCCCACCAATACCATTATTTCTACAAGGACTACAGTGGATCTACAACTTTGCTGACTCACCAATACCATTATTTCTACAAGGATTGCAGTGGGTCTGCACCTCTGGTGGCCCACCAATACCACAATCTCTACCAGGACTACAGTGGGTCTACTCTGTGATGACCTACCTACCAATATTCTTCAAAACGTCGAATGACTCTGCTGTGGGTTTGCTCTGTTGTGGCCCATTACCTGTCAGCATGTCAAGAGTCAGCGCAGTCTTTGAAATCCACTACTTCTGTGTGCATTGTCTTTTACTGCTCAGACTTAGAAAAAAAAAAACACTGAAATTTTACTGTGATGAACAATCTGGACTGTCTTTATGGACTGTGAGAAAATTTTAGCTTTTGACCAGCATTGTATAAATAAGTGTGTGCATTTGATATCTTTGTTATTGTAATTATGAAAAATTTTTTCAAATCATTATTGGCCACTGCCCAAAAATATTTTGTAAAATTTTTTTGGGGGAGCATGGGGGCTATGTAAGTAGGCTGTTTATGTTTTCTTTATGTAAGTAGGCTGTTTAGGTTCTTATATTGGTAACGCCACCGCCATGTAGCGCTCTCTGTATGAAAATCAC
Source organism: Schistocerca cancellata (assembly GCF_023864275.1). Taxonomy (NCBI): domain Eukaryota; kingdom Metazoa; phylum Arthropoda; class Insecta; order Orthoptera; family Acrididae; genus Schistocerca; species Schistocerca cancellata. Next base: position 75,653,765 of record NC_064628.1, read on the forward strand.
TGGCTGTGCTGTGTGCAGTCTGTGGCTAGTTTGCATTGTTGTCTGCCATTGTAGTGTTGGGCAGCGGCAGCTGGATGTGAACAGCGCATAGCGTTGCGCAGTTGGAGGTGAGCCGCCAGCAGTGGTGGATGTGGGGAGAGAGATGGCGGAGTTTTGTAATTTGTCATGAACTGCTATATATATTATGACTATTAAGGTAAATACATTGTTTGTTCTCTATTAATATCTTTCATTTGCTAACTATCCCTATCAGTAGTTAGTGCCTTCCGTAGTTTGAATCTTTTATTTAGCTGGCAGTAGTGGCGAGCGCTGTATTGCAGTAGTTCGAGTAACGAAGATTTTTGTGAGGTAAGTGATTTCTGAAAGGTATAGGTTAAAGTTAGTCAGGGCCATTGTTTTGTAGCGATTATTGAAAGTCAGATTGCGTTGCGCTAAAAATATTGTGTGTCACTTTAGTGAATGTTTGAGTACGTTCAGTTTTGCTCTGCTGTTTGAAAAGCAAATAGTGTAAGAGGTTTATCAGCACAGTCGTGTATAATTGTTGTAAGGGGACGTTTCAGTACGTTATTTGATGCAGTACTGCTTGTCTGATTGCACACACACGTGTACGCAAACACTGCTGTCCTTGGTCGGTAAGTGAAGGCCATCAGCTACTGCGCAGTCCATGGTGACAGGTAATGCCTGAAATTTGGTGCTCTTGGCACACTCCTGAGACTGTAATCAAGGAATATTCAATTCCCTAATGATATCCAAGTGGAATGCCCCGTGCGTCTAACTTCAACTAACATTCCGCATACAAAGTCTGTTAATTCCACTCATGCGACCAGAATCACGATAGTAACCTATTCATATGAATCACCTGAGTAACACTGGAAATGGAGACAACAGGAGTTAAAGTACACACTAATATGGGGACACACACTCGGGGACAGTTAAAAGTCGACATAAAGTTAAAAGAACACAGCTGGTTGTTTGAAGTGTACTTAAAAAAAAACACTCAAGTCAAAAACAACATAAAAGGCGACCACAGTATAAAAAGAACACGAACAATCATGGACTATAATCAGGTCGAGCCCGAACAATCATGGACTATATTCAGGTCGAGCACACAATGAAAACCATATTACTACATTACTTTGTTTAACGGCACTGAACACAACACTAATGCAGCACACTATATAATGAATAAAAACCTGGGATGATCTGCTGGTGGGCGGGGGGGTGGGGCAGGGGACAAGGGAAAGGAGAAAAGGTGGCGAGAAGGGGGGAGAGAAAGGGGGATGAGGTGGAGCAGCGTGCCGAAGGAGGGCAGGGAGGAAGGGATGGGAGAGGAAAACAGCCGAGGAGAGGGTGCAGGTACTGAAGGTGGGTAGTAGGAAAATCCGCTCTGGGAGAAGGAGGGGAGAGGAAAAAGTGTCCTGGGAGGGGGGGGGGGGAGGAAACTAGGCCAGGTTACAGTTGGAAGGAAGATTACATTCACGGCGAAGTTCAACATCTGGGAGGAGGAGGTGCAGGAAACAGACATGATAAATGAGATGGAGGGTGTGGAGGTCAAGAGAGGGAGGGATACAGCGATTGACGTGTGGCAACGGGCGGGGGGTGGGGAGGAAGGAGGAAAGTAGGGGATGGGGGGAATGAAGCCTGCAAACAGTGTAAATGATGCAGAGATGTTGGAGGAAAAGGAGGAGGTGGGGGGAAGGGGAAGAGGTCACAGACAGATTCACCAGTGCACTGCCCTGTTATACCGTGTGTATGCTCAACACTACTGCCATCTGTGTATGTGCATATTGCTGTCCTCAGTATAATACCAACCTCCACTGATGACCTTGTTGTCAGCTATGAAAAGAGGCAAAATTACAAAATCTATTCCATATTACTTTATCTGTATGTATATTAGGAAGGAAAGAGCTGCTTTGGATAAACGACAGAAACCTGTCCCACATTACTGAACCGCTGCTTTTCTATATTACTTCTAATAAAGTAATCACGAATGTACAGACCACTGTCTGATGTCTGTCTATTGAATAAGACATGATCTGTTTAATGTAAACGTAAGAACAGTGCAGAATTTGATTTCGAATATCTGATATATACCAGCAGCCTATTGCCCACTACTCCACCACAGCATAAAATATTATTTTCAGTTCTAAACAGGGGTTGATAGTACGTTGAAAAATATTTTTTCTTATAGTATTGTGGTTGTGAATTGCTTCTCGTGGAATCTGATAATAACGTAATCTCAGATTTTTGACAACAAACAATTTTGCAGCTTTCATATTTACCTATGGTTTAATAAGATACCAAATTATATCATCATAAATAAAATTCCATGGACCTTGCCGTTGGTGGGGAGGCTTGCGTGCCTCAGCGATACAGATGGCCGTACTGTAGGTGCAACCACAAAAGAGGGGTATCTGTTGAGAGGCCAGACAAACGTGTGGTTCCTGAAGAGGGGCAGCAGCCTTTTCAGTAGCTGCAGGGGCAACAGTCTGGATGATTGACTGATCTGGCCCTGTAACACTAACCAAAACGGCCTTGCTGTGCTGGTACTGCGAACGGCTGAAAGCAAGGGGAAACTACAACCATAATTTTTCCCAAGGGCATGCAGCTTTACTGTATGGTTAAATGATGATGGCGTCCTCTTGGGTAAAATATCCCGGAGGTAAAATAGTCCCCCATTCGGATCTCCGGGTGGGGACTACTCAGGAGGACGTCGTTATCAGGAGAAACAAAACTGGTGTTCTACGGATCGGAGCGTGGAATGTCAGATCCGTTAATCGAGCAGGTAGGTTAGAAACTTTAAAAAGGGAAATGGATAGGTTAAAGTTACATATAGTGGGAATTAGTGAAGTTCGGTGGCAGGAGGAAGAAGAGTTTTCGTCAGGTGAATACAGGGTTATAAATACAAAATCAAATAGGGATAATCCAGGACTACGTTTAATAATGAATAAAAAATAGTAGTGGGAGTAAGCTACTACAAACAGCATAGTGAACGCATTATTGTGGCCAAGATAGACATGAAGCCCACGCCTACTACAGTAGTACAAGTTTATATGCCAACTAGCTCTGCAGATGATAAAGAAATTAATGAAATGTATGATGAGATAAACGAAATTATACAGGTAGTGAAGGGGGACGAAAATTTAATAGTTATGGGTGACTGAAATTCGAGAGTAGGAAATGGAGGAGAACGAAACGTAGTAGGTGAATATGGATTGGGGATAAGAAATGAAAGAGGAAGCTGCCTGGTAGAATTTTGCACAGAGCATAACTTAATCTTAGCTAACACGTGGTTCAAGATTCATAAAAGAAGGCTGTATACGTGGAAGAATCCCGGAGATACTAAAAGGTATCAGATAGACTATATAATGGTAAGACAGAGATTTAGGAACCTGGTTTTAAATTGTAAGACATTTCCAGGGGCAGATGTTGACTCTGACCACAATCTATTGGTTATGAACTGTAGATTAAAACTGAAGAAACTGCAAAAAGGTGGGAATTGAATGAGATGGGGCCTGGATAAACTGAAAGAACCAGAGGTTGTACAGAGTTTCAGGGCGAGCATAACGGAACAATTGACAGGAATTGGGGAAAGAAATACAATAGAAGAATAATGGGTAGCTCTGAGGCATGAAGTAGTGAAAGCAGCAGAGGGGCAAGTAGGTAAAAAGACGAGGGCCTGTAGAAATCCTTGGGTAACAGAAGAAATATTGAATTTATTTGATGAAAGGAGAAAATATAAAAATGCAGTAAATGAAGCAGGAAAAAAGGAATACAAACGTCTCAAAAATGAGATCGACATGAAGTGCAAAATGGCTAAGCACGGATGGCTAGAGGACAAATGTATGGATGTGGAGGCTTATCTCACTAGGAAAATTATAGAGACCTTTGGAGAAAGGAGAACCACTTGTATGAATATCAAGAGCTCAGATGGAAACTCAGTTCTAAGCAAAGAAGGGAAAGCAGAAAGGTGGAAGGCGTATATAGAGGGTCTGTACAAGGGCGATGTACTTGAGGCCAATATTATGGAAATGGAAGAGAATGTAGATGAAAATGAAATGGGAGATACGATACTGCGTGAAGAGTTTGACAGAGCACTGAAAGATCTGAGTCGAAACAAGGCCCCGGGAGTAGACAAGATTCCATTAGAACTACTGACGGCCTTGGGGGAGCCAGTCCTGACAAAACTCTACCATCTGGTGAGCAAGATCTATGAGGCAGGCGAAATACCCTCAGATTTCAAGAAGAATGTAATAATTCCAATCCCAAAGAAAGCAGGTGTTGACAGATGTGAAAATTACCGAACTATCAGTTTTATAAGTCACAGCTGACAAATATTAACACGAATTCTTTACAGACGAATGGAAAAACTGGAAAAAGCCGACCTCGGGGAAGATCAGTTTGGACTCTGTAGAAATATTGGAACACGTGAGGCAATACTGACCATAAGACTTATCTTAGAAGAAAGATTAAGGAAAGGCTAACCTACGTTTCTAGCATTTGTAGACTTAGAGAAAGCTTTTGACTATGTTGACTGGAATACTCTCTTTCAAATTGTAAACGTGGCAGGGGTAAAATACCGGGAGCGAAAGGCTATTTACAATTTGTACGGAAACCAGATGGCAGTTATAAGAGTCGAGAGGCATGAAAGGGAAGCATTGGTTGGGAAGGGAGTTAGACAGGATTGTAGCCTCTCCCCAATGTTATTCAATCTGTATATTGAACAAGCAGTAAAGCAAACAAAAGAAAAGTAGTAGGTATTAAAATCCATGGAGAAGAAATGAAAACTTTGAGGTTCGCCGATGACATTGTAATTTTATCAGAAACAGCAAAGGACTTGGAAGAGCATTTGAACGGAATGGACAGTGTCTTTAAAGGAGGATATAAGATGAACATTAACAAAAGGAAAACGAGGATAATGGAATGTAGTCGAGTCAACTCGGGTAATGATGAGGGAATTAGATTAGGGAGTGAGACACTTAAAGTAAAAGGAGTTTTGCTATTTGGGGAGCAAAATAACTGATGAACGTCGAAGTAGAGAGGATATAAAATGTAGACTGGCAATGGAAAGGAAAGCGTTTCTGAAGAAGAGAAATTTGTTAACGTCGAGTACAGATTTAAGTTTCAGGAAGTCGTTTCTGAAAGTATTTGTATGGAGTGTAGCCATGTATGGAAGGGAAACATGGTCGATAAATAGTTTAGACAAGAAGAGAATACAAGCTTTCGAAATGTGGTGCTACAGAAGAATGCTGAAGATTAGCTGGGTAGATCACATAACTAATGAGGAGGTATTGAATAGAATTGGGGAGAAGAGGAGTTTGTGGCACAACTTGACGAGAAGAAGGGACCGGTTGGTAGGACATGTTCTGAGGCGTCATGGGATCACAAATTTAGCATTGGAGGGCAGCGTGGAGGGTATAAATCGTAGATGGAGACCAAGAGATGGAAACACTTAGCAGATTCAGAAGGATGTAGGCAGCAGTAGGTACTGGGAGATGAAGAAGCTTGCACAGGAGAGCATGGAGAGCTGCATCAAACCACTCTCAGGACTGAAGACCACAACAGCAACAACAAATAAAATTCTACACATCGGCTTTGACCTCTAGTCCAGTCAATATAAAGAACGTGATCAAGGGAAATGTATAATAATAACTCACCACATCGAAAAATAAATATTTTTCCATTAGAAACGCCACAATACGATAATATGCAGTGATGAAAAACGCAAAACAGAGATAATTTCACACATGAAAGAGAGAAATATATTGAAAGAGCCTGTTAGTATGATTACCTATCAATATTTAAGCAAGAAGTTGCCATAAAGGAAACAAAAAAAAATTTAATACAGGAGTTTTCTCAAGAGGAAAACACTTTGGAATGTCCCAATCTTTACTTTGGTTTGTGAAGTTTCCGGATCCCACAAGTGATTCACTCCAAAACTTGGGACGCCTACCGGGTGGCCCAATTATAAGACGTGTAGTGGGAAGAGCTGTGCACAGTCGGCCCATGGTTTTTGGTTTGTGTGCTAGTGGAAAGCACAGCGAACGCCTGGCTGAGCGGTATAGTAGTGTGAGGTGGCCCACGTGAGCCACAAGTTGTGCACTAGAGAGACAACTGCGTTTTTGTAGAGCCGGTCCTTGAGCGCAGCCGAATCTTCTCAGCACTCAGGCTTCCCCCACCACTGCGCTTTTCCGAGCAGGTGCGTAAGTGAGGCTGATGTATGGCAAAGGCTGCACACTCGGGCGACTTAGGAAGACTAGTTTGCAACGCAGTACAACTGCTTCTAGATGTGAAAATGGAAGCACACATTTATAAACGAGATTTTATCATACGTGTTTTATTTTTCTGCCAAATCTACAAATTTTATTTCTTCATTAAGGAAGTACATTAGATAGTGTTAATATGGAGAGTCAAACTACAAAAAGCTTTACATACAGGCATTTAACTTTAAGTTGTAATGTTTATAAATTTATACACATTCCTATTTTACAATATGTAATGTTTTCAGAACTATGGTTAATGACAGAGTCAATACATGAAGTTATGCAAACTAACACCTGTTACATCTCAATGTTGACGGTATGTCGTCAGTTTCACAAAGGAGAAAAAAAGTTCACGCGCATATGTTCAACCAAACATTGATATAACCTTAGCAGCTCGTCTGCGCAATCGAGGATTTTGCACTTGGGGTGACGTTTTACAAAAGTCATGTAAATACCTCAATTGGAAAAGCAGGTCACTGAGGTGTGTGCTACACTGTACGTCTTTCAGCTCAAGCTGGCAGTAATGAGGTACATTAGCAGTCAAAAGCTAGAACGATGTGACAAATAAGTCGAATTCCTTCTTCAGTCGTGCATGTCTAGGATTTTTTTTTGTGAAATCATGGTGAAATGTTTCAGCCATTTCTGATACACAAATGACTGCCCTGAATCATGCGAAGCGGCGTTTATTTGATGGCATCAATCTCGCCCACCATATATTACCAATTGATGCTCCCCTTGCATCAAGGCACTTAATGAATTCAAATAATGCATACTGTTAAACACAGAAGGTTTTGTTACCACTCTACCTACTGTTAGCTCAGTTCTTGGCATAATGACTGTCCTCAGTTCGACCATCATTCACTGCTACTCACCGAGCGAGGTGGCGCAGTGGTTAGACACTGGACTCGCATTCGGGAGGACGACGGTTCAATCCCGCGTCCGGCCATCCTGACTTAGGTTTTCTGTGATTTCCCTAAATCACTCCAGGCAAATGCCGGGATGGTTGCTCTGAAAGGGCACGGCCGACTTCCTTCCCTAACTCGATGAGACCGATGACCACGCTGTCTGATCTCCTTCCCCAAACAACCAACCAACCAACCAACCAACTGCTGCTCAGGAGAAGACAAGCGCGTCATCACGTCTTTCTGGTTGGAGTTGCAAAGACGTCCCAGTAAGGCATTTCCACCTATAATTCTGCGACGGCATACTAAGCACGTTTCATTGCCTTTAAGTATCAAAAGTGAGGCAATTCCCATTCAGCATTCAACAACGTGTCTTCTTCACATCTAACAATACTTTGTCTCAACAAGACGTAAGTTTCTGAATCTTTGGAGCTTCCGGGACCACCGTTCTCAATGAATACCTCTCGAAAATGCATCCTAACATACAAGTCACCGCTGCGCAGGTTTGTAAGAGAAATGCTGGTAGATAGCGTCTTCAGTTTTCAGAAAGCATCTTTTGACGATGCAGCAGAAACAATTCCCATACTTTTGTTCCTAAACAAGCGGATAAAAAGTGTTTTCGCTTGGGTATCTAATGATGTCGTCTTTCTTCTGCTCACTTAACAAATCGAAGAACGTATCCCTCCATCTCAGCGTCAAATTTAATCTGAGGTTACACACAACGCCTGCTGTGCCATTTCACCAGCAGGTCTTATATGCCGATTAGAAAACGAAATCTTTCCTTGTACGCACTAGTAGATCGTTATCTGTAATAACTCATAATCTGCAGTGAAATCGAAGAATCCTTTTACCTAATTTTTATTACTTCTCTATCCTTTTTCACCTTTTGAGTTTTGTCTTTCTGTTCAAAACAAGTTGTGTATTTACGATTTCATGGGCTCTAATGTAAAGTACTAATAGCACAATCTCATTTATAGCCATTATCATTTCGATGTGGACAAGTTATGCCATTCACATATAAAGGAAGGCGTTTAGGACCAATTTTATATATGGCAAGAGCTCCTAGGGCCACCAAATCTACAAAAGCAAAGAAATAATGAATTGGAAAAACATCATGTTTTAAAAATACGAAATAACTGTCTATGCTACAGGCTACCCAGATTCCCAGATACACCTTGCAGATGAATTGGTTAAGCGCGTTTGTCCTTACCACAATATTTAAGTCAGTGAGGGAAACCGAGCAGATCTGGCGGTCACCAGACAACGCCCATCATACGGCTTTAGGCAAGGCCGCTACTTTCACGTCAGGTGACGCATGCCGGTCTGGCTGTGTATATAAACCCGCGAGGTGCACTGCAGAGGCACATTTCAGCAGCAGCAGCAGCAGCAACTCTTCCAGCTATGAACACCCTGGTATGTGCAACTCCTGACTTACTGTGCTTCACTGCACTTGATTACTATAACAAACTAGGAACTTGTCTGTATACGGTTTATGTGATGCGATGTTAACCGAATTGTAATTTTTCGATACTCGTTGAATTCCAGATAGTCCTGAGTGCCATCCTGGCCGTCGCCGTGGCTAAGCCCGGCTACCTTGGCACCGCCCCCGCCGCAGTCGTCGCCCCCGCCGCGTACGCCGCCCCCGCTGTCGTTGCCGCCCCCGTGCACGCTGGTTACGCCGCCTACGGCCCCGCCCCCGTGGCCGTGCGCTCCGACGGCTACCTGCTGGACACCCCTGCCGTCGCCGCCACCAGGGCCGCCCACCTGACCGCCGTCGCCCAGACGCAGGCCCGTGACGCCGTCATCAACGGCGCCGCCCTCGCCTACGCTGCCCGCGCTTACGCCGCCCCCGCTGTGGCGTACGCCGCCCCCGCTCATGTCGCCTATGCCGCCCCCGCCGCCTACGCCGCCCCTGGTGCTCTCGCCGCCGCCGCCCACCTCCACGCTAAGGCTGCTCTGCTGGGCTGAAATGTCCTTGCACTAAGCTCTGTGCCAGTACCTGTTTAGTCCCTGTATGAAACTTTACCTAAAAATAATAAAATATTTAAAATAAATTTTTATTTACCTTTTCTTGATTCACACAAAGAACTTATACTCACTAAGTTATTTCTCCGTGAATGTTACAACAGTGAACAGTTACGTAACTATTCCTCCAGCGTACGTGTTTCATGAAACGTAACAATTTCGCGCGAAACAATCCTCCAAATGCAGGGCGCTTCAGGCGGACTAGTAAATATTTTTCACATAAGATGTTGTAACGTCCCCGTAGAAAATTTTTTATAAATGACAGTGCTGGAAAACCTCTACGTTATTTGATTTTCAAATAGCTGAGCAAAACTGAACGTACTCAGACATCTCTCTCTTTACTTATTCTGATCACCACTAAACTGACACACAATACTGCTTTTAGCGCAACGAAATCTGACTTTCAATAATCCCTACAAAAGAATGGCCCTGACTAACAATAACCTATACCTTTCATGAATCACTTTCCTCACAAAAACCTTCGTTAATCAAAGTACTGCAATACAGCGTGCGCCAATACTGCCAGCTGAATAAAAGATTCTAACTACTGAAGGCACTAACTACTGATAGGCATAGTTAGCAAAATGAAAAGTTTTGATAGAGAACAAACACTGTGTTTACCTTAATAGTTTTCAAATGTCATCATATATATATATATATATATATATCAGTTCATGACATCCAATATTACAAATTTACTCTTTCTGGTGGACAAACGTCCAGATAGTCCGCTCTCAAAATTCTGCCATCTCTCTCCCCACATTCACCACTGCTGGCGGCTCACCTCCAACTGCGCAACACTACGTGCTGTTCATATCCAACTGCCCAACAGTACAACAACAAATATTCCAACAATGCAAACCAGCCACAGACTGCACACAGCAGAGTCAGTGATTTTCATACACAGCGCTACGTGGCGTTACCAACATAAAAACCTAAGCAGCCTACTTACATAGCAAACAGCTTACTTGCCATGTGTCATATTTTTATTGGTTACATGGTTAAGCTGGTTACAGAGATAACTTTCCATTTTGGTAGTTTCTGCTCCAGCTGTTATGGGTTTACATATCAACTGTCATATTTGTTTTGAAGTTCAAGTTTTGTTGTTGTGCCTGAGTTTATATAATGTGTAACGGCTGTAATTGCAGATATTTCTATTGGTAGCTGAGGACGGTGTATTGAACAACAATACGTTAGTATTTACGTCGTTTGCAGCTATAGCTATTAAACGTCGTGTGTTTTAAGTTGCTTAGAAGCTCCAATCATGTGTGGCAAGAGCCACCCATTAATATTTATTTTCCCCTAAGTGACAGGTCAGATGTTGAATGTGAACGTGTGGACTCAAAATGCTTATTATATATCGATACACATAGTCCAATTTGTGGTGCAGTTACGTCCATGCAGAAAACATCAGGTCGTAAACTTGGTGACATTTTTGTGGTATTGTAAGATACAGAGAGAAAACGACCAACGCACTCATGTGTGTCCATATTATGGTACCACATATAAAAATATCTTCACTTATACTTCTTACACCCTCTACAATCGAATTTTTCAAATGTGATTCTGGCTGTGAATTTTTGGATAATTCTGTTGTATGGATTAAGCATGCAACACCTGCTTACAAATAGTGAGAATATAGATATAGTATTTGTGATGGGTTTTGTTATGGAAACACTCCTGCTGCTTGTAGAAAATACGATGGATTCTTGCCAAGTACCAGGTTCGATAGTGTTTAGTAGTGTTCTCATTAAACTGCGTGAGACTGGTTCAGTGCCCAGCAAGCATATCTCATCCGAACGTGTATACGAATGGGATGTGGATGTAGTGGCAGACATCAGTAAGTTGGTAGTAGTCCTTCAACAAGCACACGCAGAATTTCTATCCATGTGGGTGTTCCACATACAAGAATGAGGGAGACGTTACCTAAGTGTAGCCCCTATTATTCACACAGGAATTTTTTCCCGTTCCATTCACGTATGGAGCACCGTAAAAATGAGTATTTAAAGGCTGCTGTACGTGCTATATCCTCATCATCCCTATGGGAGCGATATGTAAGTGGTTGTAGTATATTCTAAGAGTCATCATTTAACTGTGGTTCTTGAAGTCAGTAGACTCTCTCGGGATAGATTCCGTCCATCTTCAGAAGTGTGCCAGTACAGTTCTTTCTGCATCTCAGCAGCATTTTCCCACGGATCAAACAAACCGATGACCATTCGGGCTGTCTCTCTATCCATACATTAAATATCCCCTGCAAGTCCTATTAGGCACGGTTCCCACCCATTCGGGCAATACTCTAGGATGGGTTGCGCGTGCGATTTTTAGGCCGTCTCCTATGTAGATTGACTGCACTTCCTTACTATTCTACCAATAAACCGAATTCCGCTACCTTTCTTACCCACGACTTAGCCCATGTGATCGTTTAGTTCATGTCTCTATTAACTGTTCGACCCAGGTATTTGTGTTTGTTTACAGATTCCAACCGTGACTCATTACATTTATATTGACAGGATACTATGTTTTCTCGTTTTTTGATGTGCACAATATTACACTTTTGGACATTTAAAGCAAGCTGACGATCATTGCAGCTGACTATTTTTACACCTTTTTTCAGACTGTACTTCTCTGTAAACAAGTGCATCATCTGCGAAAACTCTGAGGTTGCTGTTAACATAGTCCGTAAGATCATTAATAAACATCAACAGCAAGGAACCCTACACACTTCCCAGGGGTACACTCAAAGTTACTCATACAAGGTGTTCCGAAATTCCAGTGCCAAATTTCTAGTGTTGCTAGAGGGGAGTGAGTACATAATATTTTGAATATGAACAGATGTCCGGCAACGTATCGTTTTCCTTCTACGACGGTTTCGATTCAGATGTATAACGCGTCTACATTTGCTTAGGTAAAGAGAGAAGTGTGAGTTACTAGTCCTTGTATGCAATAGGGCAGATAAGATGACGTGAACTGCGTCAGACGGTCACCTGATGTCACGTAACGCCTGCCTTGCTGCGAAACTGTTCAGTGCCCGTGCGTCTCCCTTACAGTAAACATGTTTTGGTAGACGTTTTCGGAACACACAGACATGCTCCTTGTACACAAATAAATAAAGGTTTGCATCACCTCGGTTCCGGGAGTTCCGGAACCTGTACAGAAAATTGGAATAGAGATCAACATAAACATCATTTCCGTCTTTTTTACTGCTCAGGAAAACCACACATTGCATGTTGTACCACCATACAGCGAGACCTTCGCAGGTGGTGGTCCAGATTGACGTACACACCGGTACCTCTAATACCCAGTAGCATGTCCTCTTGCATTGATGCATGCCTGTATTCGTCGTGGCATACTATCAACAAGTTCATCAAGGCACTGTTGGTCCAGATCGTCCCACTCTTGAACGGCGGTTCGACGTAGATCCCTCAGACAGGCAGGTGGGTCCCTTCGTCCATAAACAGCCCTTTTCAGTCGATCCCAGGCATGTTCGATAGGGTTGATGACTGGAGAACATGTTGGCCTCTCTAGTCGAGTGATGTCGTTGTTCTGAAGGAAGTCATTCACAGGATGTGCACGATGGGCGTGCGGATTGTCATCAATGAAGACGAATGCCCCGCCACTATGCTGCCGATATGGTTGCACTATCGGTCGGAGGCTGGCATTACGTATCGTACAGCTGTTACGGCGCCTTCCATGACCACCGCCGGCCGGTGTGGCTGAGTGGTTCTAGGCGTTTCAGTCTGCAACCGCGTGACCTCTACTGTCGCAGGTTCGAATCCTGCCTCGGGCATGAATGTGTGTGATCTCCTTAGGTTAGTTACGTTTAAGTACTTCTAAGTTCTAGGGGACTGATGACCTCAGATGTTATGTCCCATAGTGTTCAGAGCCATTTGAACCATTTTGAACCATGACCACCAGCGGCATACGTTGGCTCCACATAATGCCACCCCAAAACAGCAGGGAACCTTCACCTTGCTGCCCTCGCTGGACAATGTGTCTAAGGTGTTCAACCTGACCGGGTTGCCTCCAAACACGTCTCCGTGAATTGTCTGGTTGAAGGCATATGTGATATTCATCGAAGAGAATATGATGCCAGTCCTGAGCGGTCCATTCGGCACGCTGTTGGGCCCATCTGTACCGCGCTGCGTGGTGTCGTGGTTGCACATATGGACCTCGTCATGACGTCGGTAGTGAAGTTGCGCATTATGCAGCCTGTTGCGCACAGTTTTAGTCGTATCACGACGCCCTGCGGCTGCAGGAAAAGCATTATTCAATATGGTGGCGTTGCTGTCAGGGTTCCTCCGAGCCATAATCCGTAGGTAGCCATCATCCAATGCAGTAGTAGCCCTTGGGCGACCTGAGCAAGACAAGTGATCGACAGTTTCTGTGTCTGTGTATCACCTCCATTTCTGAACAACATCGCTTTGGTTCATTCCGAGACGCCTGGACACTTCCCTTGTCGAGAGACCTTCCTGGCACGAAGTAATAATGCAGACGCTATCGAACTGCGGTATTGACCGTTTAGGCACTGTGGAAGTACAGACAACACGAGCTGCGTACCTCATTCCTGGTGGAATGACTGGAACATCGGCTGTCGGGTCCCTCCGTCTAATGCATGGTTGTTTACATCTCTGGGCGGGTATACTGACATCTGTGAACAGTTAAAGGGACTGTATCTGTGAAACAATAACCACAGTGAACGTCTATCTTTAGGAGCTATGGGAACTGGGGTGACGCAAAACTTGTTTTGATGTGTGTTTATGGTGAAGCTGGAGGTGCGGAAGAGCTGCTTGTCGGCTGTATCATGAACGTTTTCCACGACGTAGAACGTCATTGTACAAACTTTTAGCTGGCCGGTGTGGCCATGCAGTCCTAGGCACTTCAGTCTGGAACCGCGAGACCGCTACGGTCGCAGTTTCGAATCCTGCCTTGGGCGTGGATGTGTGTGATGTCCTTAGGTTAGTTAGGTTTAAGTGGTTCTAAGTTCTAGGGGACTGATGACCTCATATGTTAAGTCCCATAGTGCTCAAAGCCATTTGAACCATTTTTGAACAAACTTTTAGCCCAAGTTACGCAGCAGCTCCTTGCAACGGATACCTCCATCGTGAGGAGGCAGGACCGTGGTACTCCACGGCAACGCCGTACACTCAGGTTTGAAGAAGGTGTACTGCACCACGTTGAAGAGAGCCTGTCTACGAGTACTCGAGCTATTGTCCGTGCAGTGGGTCTTGGTGACAGAATCGTCTGCAACGTTCTGCGTCAGCAACAATTACCTCCGGTCCACTTACAAGGGGTTCATGTTGTAGGTTCAGCCGATTTTTCACAACGTGTTGCCTATTGCACGTGGTTGTCTGTCCTGTCATCGTCTGAGCAGAGCGAAACCCCCTTGCCACGCTTGTTTAGGGATTTCAGCAATGGTTTGATATTAACATCCGGGGAGGTATTCTGGACGGTCATGTGATTGGACCATACTCCTTCCACTCAAGTTAAGTAGTCCTGCATGCCAGATCTTACTACAAAACGTACTGGACTCGTTCGCGGAAGCTGTGCCACTGAATGTCCATCAAGATATGTGGTTTCAGCATGATGGTGCACCACTTCACTTCTCACGTGCAATTCTGAGACATCTCAACAGACGATATGTTGAAAGGTGGACAGGCCGAGGTGGTCCAGCAGCAATCGGTGAATTTATGGACTACTTCAAGCGGCTTATCAGTCATAGTTTAATTTACAAGAGTCCTCTACAGGCAGAGAAAGATCTGCTGGATCTAGCTCTGGCCACTGCATTATAAACTGAAGAGACACCACGTGGGATGGAGAGTGTCAACCAGAACATGCTTCGTACATACAATGTCAGTAACGACGTGAGTGGTCACCACAACGAGCCGTTGTTGTAATGCATCAGTATTGTTCTGTATGTACAGTATGCAGGGTTTTTGTTTTGTTTTGGAATACTGTAAACGCATAATGTTTAAGTGTTGATACAAACAAATGTGCTTAAGTAATAAACCGATGTTTCCTTATGTTCTCTTTGTAGTTGTTACCTGGTAACTGTACCGCGTCAAGCCTAATTCCATTCCTCAAACAAAAATGGATGAGTTAAACCACTGAACAGCAACCACCGTAGAACGGAAACGGTATATTTCCGGACGTATGTGCCTATTCAGACTATTACGTACTCATTCCCCTCTACAATTTCTAAGTCGAAGGTTTTCACCTGCCTCGAGATGACTGGGTGTTTGTGTTGTCCCCATCATTTCATCATCATTCATGAAAGTGGCGAGATTGGACTGAGCAATGGTTGGGAATTTGTACGGGCGCTGATAACCGTGCAGTTGAGCGCCCCACAAACCAAACATCATCATCATCATCTATAATTTCTAGAAATTTGTAACCCGAATTTCAAGAATGGTTCAAATGGCTCTGAGCACTATGGGACTTGACTTTCGAGGTCATCAGTCCCCTAGAACTTAGAACTACTTAAACCGAACTAACCTAAGGGCATCACACACATCCATGCCCGAGGCAGGATTCGAACCTGCGACCGTAGCGGTCGCGTGGTTCCAGATTGTAGCGCCTAGAACCGCTCGGCCACCACTGCCGGCACCAGAATTTCCAAACGCTCTGTACATATAACGAAGGCTCCACTAATGATAACATGCCACGTCCTTCCTACCAAGAAAACCTGAGTCCAATCACCTATTTAGTCTCATACCCCATGTGATCATACTTTTGACAATAAGCGTGGACAGGGCACTAAAATACCTGGTTTTCGGAAATCAATAAATACTGCATCTGCCTGACTGCCTTGATTCAGGGCTTGCAGTGTGTCATGTGAAACATGTGTGCCTTGGGTTTCATATGAGCTATGATTACGAAATCAATGCTGGTTGATTTGGAAGATGTTCTGTTCGAGATACATCATTATGTTTGAGCTCAGAATATGTTCTAAGATTCTAAAACAAATGGATGTCAAGGATCTTGGACAGAAGTTCTGTGGATCACTTCTGCTACCGTTCATGTAGATATGTGTGGCCTGTGCCATCTTCCAGATACTGGACCAAGTTTGGTCCACGATAGCTATATGTAAAAGGGGACGAAAATCTAATAGTCATGGGCGACTGGAATGCAGTTGTAGGGGAAGGAGTAGAAGAAAAGGTTACAGGAGAATATGGGCTTGGGACAAGGAATGAAAGAGGAGAAAGACTAATTGAGTTCTGTAACAAGTTTCAGCTAGTAATAGCGAATACCCTGTTCAAGAATCACAAGAGGAGAAGGTATACTAGGAAAAGGCCAGGAGATACGGGAAGATTTCAATTAGATTACATCATGGTCAGACAGAGATTCCGAAATCAGGTACTGGATTGTAAGGCGTACCCAGGAGCAGATATAGACTCAGATCACAATATAGTAGTGACGAAGAGTAGGCTGAAATTCAAGACATTAGTCAGGAAGAATCAATACGCAAAGAAATGGGATACGGAAGTACTAAGAAATGACGAGATACGTTTGAAGTTCTCTAACGCTATAGATACAGCAATAAGGAATAGCGCAGTAGGCAGTACAGTTGAAGAGGAATGGACATCTCTAAAAAGGGCCATCACAGAAGTTGGGAAGGAAAACATAGGTACAAAGAAGGTAGCTGCGAAGAAACCATGGGTAACAGAAGAAATACTTCAGTTGATGGATGAAAGGAGGAAGTACAAACATGTTCCGGGAAAATCAGGAATACAGAAATACAAGTCGCTGAGGAATGAAATAAAAAGGAAGTGCAGGGAAGCTAAGACGAAATGGCTGCAGGAAAAATGTGAAGACATCGAAAAAGATATGATTGTCGGAAGGACAGACTCAGCATACAGGAAAGTCAAAACAACTTTGGTGACATTAAAAGCAACGGTGGTAACATTAAGAGTGCAACGGGAATTCCACTGTTAAATGCAGAGGATAGAGCAGATTGGTGGAGAGAATACATTGAAAGCCTCTATGAGGGTGAAGATTTGTCTGATGTGATAGAAGAAGAAACAGGAGTCGATTTAGAAGAGATAGGGGATCCAGTATTAGAATCGGAATTTAAAAGAGCTTGGAGGACTTACGGTCAAATAAGGCAGAAGGGATAGATAACATTCCATCAGAATTCCTAATATCATTTGGGGAAGTGGCAACAAAACGACTATTCACGTTGGTGTGTAGAATATATGAGTCTGGCGATATACCATCTGACTTTCGGAAAAGCATCATCCACACAATTCCGAAGACGGCAAGAGCTGACAAGTGGGAGAATTATCGCACAATCAGCTTAACAGCTCATGCATCGAAGCTGCTTACAAGAATAATATACAGAAGAATGGAAAAGAAAATAGAGAATGCGCTAGATGACGATCAGTTTGGCTTTAGGAAAAGTAAAGGGATGAGAGAGGCAATTCTGACGTTACGGCTAATAATGGAAGCAAGGCTAAAGAAAAATCAAGACACTTTCATAGGATTTGTCGACCTGGAAAAAGCGTTCGACAATATAAAATGGTGCAAGCTGTTCGAGATTCTGAAAAAAGTAGGGGTAAGCTATAGGGAGAGACGGGTCATATACAATATGTACAACAACCAAGAGGGAATAATAAGAGTGGACGATCAAGAACGAAGTGCTCGTATTAAGAAGGGTGTAAGACAAGGCTGTAGCCTTTCGCCCCTACTCTTCAATCTGTACATCGAGAAAGCAATGATGGAAATAAAAGAAAGGTTCAGGAGTGGAATTAAAATACGGGGTGAAAGGATATAAATGATACGATTCGCTGATGACATTGCTATCCTGAGTGAAAGTGAAGAAGAATTAAATGATCTGCTGAACGGAATGAACAGTCTAATGAATACGCAGTATGGTTTGAGAGTAAATCGGAGAAAGACGAAGGTAATGAGAAGTAGTAGAAATGAGAACAGCGAGAAACTTAACATCAGGATTGATGATCACGAAGTCAATGAAGTTAAGGAATTCTGCTACCTAGGCAGTAAAATAACCAATGACGGACGGGGCAAGGAGGACATCAAAAGCAGACTCTCTATGGCAAAATTGGCATTTCTGGCCAAGAGAAGTCTACTAATATCAAATATCGGCCTTAATTCGAGGAAGAAATTTCTGAGGATGTACGTCTGGAGTACAGCATTGTATGATAGTGAAACATGGACTGTGGGAAAACCGGAACAGAAGAGAATCGAAGCATTTGAGATGTGGTGCTATAGGCGAATGTTGAAAATTAGGTGGACTGATAAGGTAAGGAATGAGGAGGTTCTACGCAGAATCGGAGAGGAAAGGAATATGTGGAAAACACTGATAAGGAGAAGGGACAAGATGGTAGGACATCTGCTAAGACATGAGGGAATGACTTCCATGGTAGTAGAGGGAGCTGTAGAGGGCAAAAACTGTAGAGGAAGACAGAGATTGGAATACGTCAAGCAAATAATTGAGGACGTAGGTTGCAAGTGCTACTCTGAGATGAAGAGGTTAGCAGAGGAAAGGAATTCGTGGCGGGCCGCATCAAACCAGTCAGTAGACTGATGACCAAAAAAAAAAAAAAAAAAAAAAAAAGTTCACATAGAGGTGACGATGTGCACATATACAGATGGTGGTAATTTTTTTTTTTTTTTGTGGCTTTAGGGCGCACAACTTCAATGGTCATTAGCGCCCTGACTACTCTAAGAATGCACCGCGAGGCACAAGTTGACAACAACAACTAAAAGGGAAAACACGATAAAAGACAGACTGACAGGCATAGGATTAAAAAACAGCATCATCAAATGTCCTTAGCGAGGTTTGTCAAATTGATAAAACGAAGAACACGAGCAGCTGCTCGTGGGTCATCCGCTAAAATGGCATCGAAAGTATTTGGCAGGTTAAGATCTAGGCGCAGTGTGTTAAGATCTGGGCAGGACATTAAAATGTGTCTAACCGTCAGCAAGTGCCCACATGGGCAGAACGGCGTCGGCGCAGCCGTCAGCAGATGGCGATGGCTGAACCGGCAGTGTCCAATTCTTAACCGGGCTAAAACGACCTCTTCCAGATGGTGGTAATATCGCGTACGCGAGGTATGAAATGTCAGTGCATTGGTTGAGCTGTGTTTTGTACTCAGATTATTCATGTGAAAATGTTTCCTGCGTGATTGTGGCCGCACGACGGGAATTAACAGACTCTGAACGCCGAATGGTAGCTGGAGCTAGACGCATAGGATATTCCATTTTGAAAATCGTTAAGGAATTCAACATATTCTGAGATACACTGTGTCAAGAGAGCGCCAAGAATACAAAATTTCGCGCATTACTTCTCACCAAGCACAGCGCAGTCGCCGACCGCTTTCTATTAATGACCGGCAACAGCAGAGTTTGCGTAGAGATGTCAGTGCAAACAGACAAGTAACACTAAGTGAAATAACAGCAGAAATCAATGGAGAGCGTACGACCAACGCATTCGTTAGGACAGTGGGGCGAAATTCGTGGTTAGTCACTTGAATCAGCAGTTGTCTTGTGACAGCCAGAGCGAGAGCACCAGCAGCAGCGAGTACTGTTTGTATAAAGCGTTTTTGTACTTATTTGCAGCGCTTAGCTTTTAAATAGTTTTTCTGGGAAAACCTAGCGTAGTTTTCACGTCTCGTATTTCAGTGAGTGTTTCTTGATTATCAGAGTAGCTCATCAGAAGATTATCTTGGGAATTTGTCACCGTATAGGGTAGGGTAAACATAGTCATGTGTAGGGACTGTGGTTGTTGTGAGCGGACGCAAGGAGAATTGGCCACTCTTCGGGGGCAGGTGGAGGCTTTGTCTGTTAGGCTCATCGAGCTCGAGGCGCAGGCGTCGGCTCGTAGTGGCGTTGGGGCAACTGTGGTGAGACCTATGCCTACTTCGGTGGCCTTGGAATCACATGGAACCCCTGATGTCGCTGCGTCTTCCGGCAGTGAGCATCTTACCGGTCAGCCATCACTCCAGGGTGAACGGCGGACAGTGGTGGGCTCGCGCGTGCCTGGCCGAAAGGCGAAGGTGGGATCTGGCCGCGTGGCAGCTGCCTTACCCCTTTCCAACAGGTACGGGATGCTTCCTAGTGGTGATGACATCGTTTCCGAGCCACCACAGGATGCCTCGCCTGTTGGGCCAGTGGCCGATTCTCCGGCAAGGTCCCGACAGTCACAGAGGGCGGGCCTATTAGTTATAGGGAGCTCCAACGTAAGGCGGGTTATGGAGCCCCTCAGGAAAATAGCGGGTAGGTCGGGGAAGAATGCCAGTGTGCACTCGGTGTGCTTGCCGGGGGGTCTCGTCCGTAATGTGGAGGAGGCCCTTCCGGCAGCTATTGAACGCACTGGGTGTGACCGGCTGCAGATAGTAGCACATGTCGGAACGAATGACGCCTGCCGCTTGGGTTCTGAGGCCATCCTTGGTTCCTTCCGGCGGCTGGCTGATTTGGTGAAGACAACCAGCATCGCACGCGGAGTGCAAGCTGAGCTTAATATCTGCAGCATAGTGCCCAGAGTCGATCGCGGTCCTCTGGTTTGGAGCCGTGTGGAGGGTCTAAACCAGAGGCTCAGACGACTCTGCGACTATAATGGTTGCAAATTCATCGACCTCCGTTATTGGGTGGAGAACTGTAGGGCCCCCCTAGACAGGTCAGGCGTGCACTACACACCGGAAGCAGCTACTAGGGTAGCAGAGTACGTGAGGCGTGCACACGGGGGTTTTTTAGGTTAGAGGGACCCCCCCTTGGGCGAAACGATAAAATACCTGACGGCTTACCAGAGAGGACATTATCATCGTTGATAAAGAACGTCCGTCCTCAGAGACCAAAAACAGGAAAAGTTAACGTAATATTGGTAAACTGCAGGAGTATCCAGGGCAAGGTTCCTGAATTAGTATCTCTTATTGAAGGAAATAGTGCGCATATAGTATTAGGAACGGAAAGTTGGTTAAAACCGCAAGTGAACAGTAACGAAATCCTAGACACAGAATGGAATATATACCGCAAGGATAGGATAAACGCCAATGGTGGAGGAGTATTTATAGCAGTAAAGAATTCAATAATATCCAGTGAAGTTATTAGCGAATGCGAATGTGAAATAATCTGGGTTAAGCTAAGTATCAAAGGTGGGTCAGATATGATAGTCGGATGCTTCTATAGACCACCTGTATCAGCAACCGTAGTAGTTGAGCGCCTCAGAGAGAACCTGCAGAACGTCGTGAAGAAGTTTCGTGATCATACTATTGTAATAGGGGGAGACTTCAATCTACCAGGTATAGAATGGGATAGTCACACAATCAGAACTGGAGCCAGGGACAGAGACTCTTGTGACATTATCCTGACTGCCTTGTCCGAGAATTACTTCGAGCAGATGGTTAGAGAACCAACTTGTGAAGCTAACGTTTTAGACCTCATAGCAACAAATAGACCGGAACTTTTCGACTCCGTGAATGTAGAAGAGGGTATCAGTGATCATAAGTCAGTGGTTGCATCAATGACTACAAGTGTAATAAGAAATGCCAAGAAAGGAAGGAAAATATATTTGCTTAACAAGAGTGATAGGGCACAAATCGCAGAATATCTGAGTGACCACCATCAAACGTTCATTTCTGAGGAAGAGGATGTGGAACAAAAATGGAAAAAATTCAGAAACATCGTCCAGTACGCCTTAGATAAGTTCGTACCGACTAAGGTCCAAAGCGAGGGGAAAGATCCACCGTGGTATAACAATCATGTACGAAAGGTACTACGGAAACAAAGAAAGCTTCATCATAGGTTTAAGAGTAGTCTAATCATAGCTGATAAGGAAAAGCTGAACGAAGCGAAAAAGAGCGTAAAGAGAGCAATGAGAGAAGCATTCAACGAATTCGAACATAAAACATTGGCAAACAATCTAAACAAGAACCCTAAAAAGTTTTGGTCATATGTAAAATCGGTAAGCGGATCTAAATCCCCTATTCAGTCACTCGTTGACCACGATGGCACCGAAACAGAGGACGACCGAAGAAAGGCAGAAATACTGAATTCAGTGTTCCGAAACTGTTTCACTGCGGAAAATCGTAACACGGTCCCTGACTTCAGCCGTCGCACGGACGCCAAAATGGAAAATATTGAAATAAACGATATCGGAATTGAAAAACAACTGCTATCACTTAGTAGCGGAAAAGCATCCGGACCAGACGAGATACCCTTAAGATTCTACAGTGATTATGCTAAAGAACTTGCCCCCTTTCTATCAGCAATTTATCGTAGATCGCTGGAAGAACGTAAAGTACCTAGCGACTGGAAGAAAGCGCAGGTCGTTCCCATTTTCAAGAAGGGTCATAAATCAGATGCGAATAATTATAGGCCTATTTCGCTTACGTCAATCTGTTGTAGAATAATGGAACATGTTTTGTGTTCTCGTATTATGACGTTCTTAGATAATACAAATCTCCTTCATCATAACCAACATGGATTCCGCAAACAGAGATCATGTGAAACTCAGCTCGCCCTATTTGCCCAAGAAATTCACAGTGCCGTAGACACTGGCGAGCAGATTGATGCCGTATTCCTGGACTTCAGGAAGGCATTTGATACGGTTCCGCACTTACGTTTAGTGACAAAAATACGAGCTTACGGAATATCGGACCAGGTTTGTGATTGGATTCAGGATTTCCTAGAAGAAAGAACACAACATGTCATTCTTAACGGTTCAAAATCTGCAGATGTAGAGGTAATTTCGGGAGTACCGCAAAGAAGCGTGATAGGACCTTTATTGTTTACAATATACATAAATGACTTAGTTGACAACATCGGTAGCTCCGTGAGGCTATTTGCAGATGACACGGTTGTCTACAAGAAAGTAGCAACATCAGAAGACTCGTACGTACTCCAGGAAGACCTGCAGAGGATTAATGCATGGTGCGACAGCTGGCAGCTTTCCCTAAACGTAGATAAATGTAATATAATGCGCATACATAGGGGCAGAAATCCATTCCAGTACGATTATGCCATAGGTGGTAAATCATTGGAAGCGGTAACGACCGTAAAATACTTAGGAGTTACTATCCGGAGCGATCTGAAGTGGAATGATCACATAAAACAAATAGTGGGAAAAGCAGGCGCCAGGTTGAGATTCATAGGAAGAATTCTAAGAAAATGTGACTCATCGACGAAAGAAGTAGCTTACAAAACGCTTGTTCGTCCGATTCTTGAGTATGGGACCCTTACCAGGTTGGATTAATAGAAGAGATAGACATGATCCAGCGAAAAGCAGCGCGATTCGTCATGGGGACATTTAGTCAGCGCGAGAGCGTTACGGACATGCTGAACAAGCTCCAGTGGCGGACACTTCAAGAAAGGCGTTACGCAATACGGAGAGGTTTATTATCGAAATTACGAGAGAGCACATTCCGGGAAGAGATGGGCAACATATTACTACCGCCCACATATATCTCGCGTAATGATCACAACGAAAAGATCCGAGAAATTAGAGCAAATACGGAGACTTACAAGCAGTCGTTCTTCCCACGCACAATTCGTGAATGGAACAGGGAAGGGGGGATCAGATAGTGGTACAATAAGTACCCTCCGCCACACACCGTAAGGTGGCTCGCGGAGTATAGATGTAGATGTAGATGTAGATGTAATGTGTTGTGGCGGCAGACTACCGCCGCGAGTGCCTTGTAAGTAGGCTGTTTAGGTTTTTATGTTGGTAACGCCACGTAGCGCTCTGTATGAAAATCAATGACTGTGCTGTGTGCAGTCTGTGGCAGGTTAGCATTGTTGGAATACTCGCTATTGTAGTGAAGGGCAGCTGGATGTGAACAGCGCGTAGCGTTGCGCAGTTGGAGGTGAGACGCCAGCAGTGGTGGATGTGGGGAGAGAGACGGGAGAGTTTTGAGAGCGGACAATCTGGACGTGTGTCCGTCAGAAGAACAAAAATCGTGAGACTGGATGTCATGAACTGATATATATATTATGACTTTTGAACACTATTAAGGTAAATACATTGTTTGTTCTCCATCAAAATCTTTGATTTGCTAACTACGCCAGTAGTTGGTCCCTTCAGTAGCTAGAATCTTTTATTTAGCTGGCAGTATTGGCGCTTGCTGTATTGCAGCAGTTCGAGTAACGGAAATTTTTGTGAGGTAAGTCATTCATGTAAGGTATATGTTATTGTTAGTCAGGGTCATTCTCTTGTAAGGATTATTGAAAGTCAGATTGCTTTGCACTAAAACGAAATATTGTGTGTCAGTTTAGTGTTGATCAGAATAAGGTAAGAGAGAAATGTCTGAGTACGTTCAGTTTTGCTCAGCTGTTTGAAAATCAAATAACGTAAGAGGTGTACCAGCACAGTCATTCTTAACTTTTCTAAAATTTTTGAGCCTTTGCTAGCTGCACGGCATTGCCTGCAGCCCCTCTCCTGTGCTAGTGACCATTTCGGCCTGACCCTAGACTACTGGAAAATCGTGGCCTGGGCAGATGAGACCCAATTTCAGTTGGTAAGAGATGATGGTAGGATTTCGGGTGTGGATGCAAGTTTTCAATAACGCACTGTGCAAGCTGGCGGTGACTCCATAATAGTGTGGGCTGCGTTTACATGAAATGGGCTCTCGGACGGACTGAACCGATCATTGAATACGGTTAAGTTCGACTACTTGGAGATCATTTGCATCAATTCATTGGCGTCATGACGCCAAACAACGATGGAATTTTTATGGGTGACAACTAGCCATGTCACTCGGTTACAGTTGTTCTCATTTGGTTTAAAGAATGTTCTGGGAAATTCAGGGGAATGATTTGGTCACCCATTGATCATTTATGGAACATAATCGAGAAGTCAGTTCGTGTACAAACTCCTGTACCGGGAAAATTTTCGCAATTCATGACGGCTATAGAAGGAAGGGACTTCCAACGACTTGTTTAGCGCACGCCACTTCGATTGGCTGCAGTATGCCGGGTAAAAGGAGATCGGATACGATATTAGGAGATATCCCATGACTTGCGTGACTTCAGTGTGTAGTTAACAGACGGGCCAACTCAGCCGCGAATTGAGCATATAGTCTTACAGAGATTTCGTTATGCCCTGAGGCTGTGTTCAGTTTTAAAGATTTCAACTGTTTCTCAAAGCCACTGACAATAATATCTATTTCATTCATGTTTCCAGTTGAGCAAGAATTAAATTGGAGCAGTGCTTCTGGGTTTTACTTTGTAAAGGAGCATTTGGAAACAGATTTAAGCATTTCGGATTTTGGATTTTTACTCTCAGTATTAGTTCCTGTCTCATCCATGAGTGTCTGGAATGGACACTAATTTTCATGCCACCAGCAGCCCTTACATATGTTTGCAGCATGACGAGTCCCTGTACAGTCTGAGCGTCTGGCGACACACCATCTAAACCAAACATTCCGTGCAAGATATACGACCAGAAATGGTTACGTTTCTTGACCAACAAAGTCCCTCAGCCATAGCCCTTTAGATTTTCGCCTGGGGGGATAGTTTAAAGGCAAAGTCAACAAGGGAAAAGTAAACGTAAGAGACGAATTGATCGGTTGAATTATCGATACTGCGACTCTCATAAAAGGTGGCCAAGACGACCTCAGAAGTAGTACACGTGGTGTTATCAAGAGGATCGGTAAGTAAATTTGTCTGACATTTGTCGTAAGACAACGTTTGGCAAAGGAAGTTTCGGTGGAATGCCACCTTAGTCTAATGGGTGCATTATTTGCTTCACGACATCCACAAGAACGTGCTGGGCTTCTGAAACCACCAATATGAAGGACATACGCAAATTGTGCGCAATCCGAAATACCAACAATACTTTTATCATTTCCGGAGGAATTGGTTACGAGATCCTCTGCGCAGCTGGAACGTCCTGGGTATGAGAAGCTAATGTGGTACGTGTTGAAAAGGCATACATTGACCATGACGAAACGGTTACCTTCTCCAATTCTACTAGGCGTTTCTTACACTTAATCACCAGCCGAGATTTTTTTTTCCCTTTTTCGTAAGTTATTTGAGATATTGTTTAACTTGAGTTGTTTCCTTTCCTGTTTTTGAGTCGTAAGAAACGTGGTGAATGCAGCTCTTATGAGGGGGCCTTTGGGGGAGCGGGGGGACATCAAACCATCATGGAGATATAGTTCGATTTCTCGTTTGACTCTTCTTCTATTTTGGAGATGAAAACAAGTGGATAGAGCACCTGCCTGCGAAAGGTAAAGAAACCGAGTTCGACTTTCGGTGCGTCGCACGGTTTCAGTCTGAAAAAAAATGACGAAACGGTTACCTTCTCCAATTCTACGAGGCGTTTCTTACACTTAATCACCAGCGGAGATTTTTTTTCCCTTTTGGTAAGTTATTTGAGATATTGTTTAACTTGAGTTGTTTCCTTTTCTGTTTTTGAGTCGTAAGAAACGTGGTGAATGCAGCTCTTATGAGGGGGCCTTTGGGGGAGCGTGGGGACTATAGACTGTTGGGACATCAAACCATCATGCAGATATAGTTCGATTCCTCGTTTGACTCTTCTTCTATTTATGAGATGAAAACAAGTGGATAGAGCACTTGCCTGCGAAAGGTAAAGAAACCGAGTTCGACTTTCGGTGTGTCGCACGGTTTCAGTCTGAAAAAAATTTGAAAAATAAATGGTTTGCGTTGGTGCCTTCGGTGTGGAGCGGCTCGAATTCGATTCTCAATAGGTCCCCAGATTTTTTCTAAGGAGAGCTTGAACGGGATCTACTCAGTCGCATGAGGCCAAATGAAAAGCTGCCTGAATAAAGAAGGGGCGGTGTCATCAGAATTCATCTACAGCCATTAACGGTCAGAGGGGTTGGCGACATGGTAGTAACATGTCCCACGATCATGGTTCACTCGTCTTACTGCCTTGTAAGCCGAGTAGCCCAGTCGGAAGAGACCTAATCCTTGAGTAGTATTTAAGACTGAACAGTCTTTTCCTTTACAGCAACAAGGTAGAATATAAAAATGTTAAGCTTTCTTTAGACTAAGTTGTGTACATTTAACATTGAACTTCAAGCAAGTAAAATACAGCCCAAGAGCAATCATAAACACAAGAGAATGGACAAAGTTACATTCAAACTCGGGAGTGCTATGAACATCACCCATAGGTAACAGATTTCATGTTCACAACACTTTATTACTCTGCAATAAGTAAATAGCTGCAACTAAAGACACTATTAATTACAAAATTGTTACAAAACGGGTACAACACGCCCCCAGCCCCATATTATGACAATAGCGGCCGCCTGCAGTATCAAGGACCTCCTGGTTACAGGATGTCACTAGTAGCTTCTAAAGCAAGAAACGAGCGTTCATATAACAGTAAATACAATCTTATTAGAAGCCCACGACCCGCCCTCAGCTTGATAATGTCACACAGAATTACAGCAATTATTATTAAAGAATGTTTTCAGCGATAATAAAAACTTCAAAAAACTAATTTTAAATAAAATATACACGGTGTCAGCTTATGGCGCTTCTAAAATTAAACGAAACTTTTGCAGTATCCGGTTAACAGCAAAGCAATTTGCGGGCGGTTACTGTGATAATGGGACAAAGATAGAAAATTAAAGTAATTAAGTAAGAATCTGTTTCATTAAGCTGGACACCGCTTAAGAGAGCTCAAAAAATCTAAATCAGATAACAGCTTTAAAACAACCTTAACAGAACATACAATAATAAAACCATTGTCTTTCAAATGCTGTCAGCCATCAGGTGGTAGAGATTACATACAAAATTCACATAAAACTAATAGAAATCGTTGCCGTTAGGAACAGCCTGAGACCCACTAAAATAATTAAATCACGAGTAATTTAATATGTTTTACATAGTTGCAGATGCCCACCCATATTACGCTGAAGTTAAGTGTCTGTTTGATCAGCCACACAATAACTTCCCATCAGCCATAACTCCTTACCAGTATGCTACCAACTAAAAGCGCTTGGCATCCACCGTATTCCACTTTTGAGAACCACACAATGACACCAGCCAGTGCCCGACTCAACCCACTGTAACGTGGAACGTACTTCAAGCCGAGCTCAAAATGGTTGAAATGGCTCTAAGCACTATGGGACTTAACATCTGAGGTCATCAGTCCCCTAGAACTTAGAACTACTTAAACCTAACTAACCTAAGGACATCACACACATCCATGCCCGAGGCAGGATTCGAACCAGCGATCGTAGCAGCAGCGCGGTTCCAGACTGAAACGCCTAGAACAGTTCTGTCACAGCGGCCGGCTCAAGCCGAGGGCCGCATGGACATGTAAGCTCGTACACGACATTGCTCGGTCTCCACTGCTGTCTGCCACAACTATTAAAGTACACTTCAGCACCACACCACCTACCGCCTACCTTAAAGCAGAATTCGGGAGAAGCACAGCAAGCCGCTCAGTGTGTACGCCACGACATTCATATGTCCGTGCCACAACTGTCCCTCACCGGTCTGGTCTGTCTTTTCCTCCTTAAAGCTTCGGTACTCCTCGCCCGCCATTCTCTGGAATCGACTACTGACCGTCTCAGGGTTACATTTCGGTGTTCGTCAACGGGCATAGGTGTATCAGATGTAAGGAGACTGCTACGTAGACGCACATCAACGTAATAACGTTTTCTGTTTACATGAAACTGGCATAATGTTGTATTTGAAGCGAGGAGTCGCAAACTCTCACCTCAGAAATATCGTGTCACGTGAACATTCCTCTTTCCAGACGTACGTTTTTCTCTCCAGTTTACAGACGTGTTAATGAGTTTCATAACCGAACAGCATCTTACACATTGCATAACTGACTGACTTATGACAAGAAAAAAAAAAGACTTCGTTAGACCAACTCCCTGTTCTGCGCTCATATGCAGCACACCGCGCCAGGTACATGCGGCGCTCGGGGACCACAGCACAGCGACGACACCTGAGGATGGGCTTATAACCGTCCGAAACCGGCCGCGTGAAAATAAGGAAATTTACAACTGATTCAGTGTTTTCAATCTCTACAATAATATAAGATTCACTTCCATTTAGAATAATAGGTCTCACGCTTTGCAGCACTAAACATGTCTATGTGACAGAGTAACTTACATCGATAACTTCTGTCTGCAACAATTTACGTTCTTAAATTTTTAGGTGCACCGCTAAAAATAATACAGAATCAGACAAATAACGGATGTATACGGAACTTATACCACCCGTAATACTCCCTTTTGTGGCCATATGAACACTCGAAGAAATGAATGGCACAAGTATCCAGTATATTAGGATATTCTAGACGATTTCTCTTGTTGTTCTTAAGAAGGAAGATGATGATAACTCCAATGGCCTCTACATCATGTTAGCGTTTCCTCCTAATTAATGTATTACGTAAAACTATTAGAGATGGACAGAAGAAATTAATGTAGCAGAAAATTGATGAGAGCTACAAATTCGAAAGACGTAATTTGTTGAAGAATGATGATTTTGGGGCGCAGTAAATGGTGACGGTCTTCATTCTTCAGAAACAAAGCATTAATAGTAAGGATGCGTTGTTTTGTCCACTGTTTTATTGAACAGGCATTTAAATGACACATAATTAATAGTTACTTGTTTGTAAATCCTAGTTAAGAGTAACGTAATGTGTTACAAATCGACTCAAATTCTGAACGTTACTTTATAACTGCTGCTGGGGAAATTAGGTAACAGGCAATAGCTTTCGAAGGTTGTCTCCATCTTGACTTACATTGCATTTAGAAGAGTCAACGAGCGGACGTCGCATTCAAACAGGCGACAATCGTTACAAGCTTATGCTCCTCGAAAGGCAACGGCGTGCTTGCTGAATTTAAAATGGAAGAGAAACGCGTCAATAAATGAAAAAATAAACGTTTGTTCATGTTGGGAAATATTTGACAATTCTATAGCACTTCCCAAGAAAATACCTAAGACAAAAATAAACTATCTACGTGACTACATAATATGGAGTAGAGAAAGCTAACTTCCTTATGACTGGATATATTCCCATGGAACAAATAGACTTTGTTTAACGATCGACCATGAGTCCCTCCTAACTACAATTACTGGGTAGACTCTGGGCAAGTAAAATGTAATCAGTAGTAACCATTGCTGTTTTAGGGCTAATAGCGCTACTTCGTCGACGTCCCTTAAGACACTCTGAAAAGTAATTTCTGTGTATTTACACGGTCGACAGAGGAGTTCCAGGTCTTTCTTAAGAATATTAAGATGAGAATTATTGGTGAATCACCTGCGAACCCAGTGGAAGTTGGGAATCTACCGTAATTTTCACACAGTGCTATCGGTGCTGCAATTGCTTACATACGAAAAATAGAGCTTTTGAATTTCCACGTAACGCTTATGTGGCATTGTCACTACCATATTGCGAACCAAGCAAGTGACCAATATTATTTCCTACTGAAAGAGGCCAAGTCCCATACATCAATACAAAATTGTTAAGGCTTTCGTGGCCACTTGTTGACAAACTGCCTATTGGCTTCTGTCTCGGGTTCTTCGGCCGACGTTCATCTAATGATTTTTCCGACGTTTCGCCAGCACGAGTGGCTGGCACTGTCAAAGCTTCATCCTCCATTGCCGGTGGTGAACTGGAGGCGAGCTCGCGGCCGCAGCCTATTGTGACCAGCACATCACAAGGGAAGGCGAAAACCTGGGTCACAGCGTGTATCGAAAACCGACACACACGGACCGATACCTGCACAAACTGTCAAACCACCACCCGAGCCACAAAAGAGGCATGATTAGTACGCTCGTAACGAGAGCAGGACGAATATGTGAGCCGCAACACCTCAAACGAGAAATGCAACACCTGGAAACTGTTCTGAGGAGCAATGGGTACTCCACAAATTACATTAGAAGTGTAACAGAGCCCAAAACTCGGCGAAGTAAGGAACCAGAAAAAGAAATGTCGGGTACGGCCTTTCTGCCATATATTCCCAGAGTGACGGACAGAATCGGCCGTACATTGCGGAAACATGGCGTAAAGACGATTTTCAAACCGACAAGGAAGATCAAAGAGTGTCTTAGATCGGCGAAGGAGAAAAGAGACCCACTTGCAATGTCGGGAATATACCGTATACCATGCACATGCGGAAAAGTTTATGTCGGAATGACTGGACGATCAATTAACACCAGGATCAAAGAGCACAAGCGACATTGCAGGTTGGGGCAGGTGGAAAAATCGGCCGTGGCAGAGCACGCACTGAATGGGACCGACCACGTAATAAAATTCGCCGACACGGAAGTTCTAGCTGTAGAGAAGCACTATCACACGCGCTTGTTCAGAGAAGCTGTAAAAATACAAAAACACGCGAACAGTTTCAACAAGAAAGAGGAAAGCCTTAAGGTAAACGGATCCTGGCTTCCCGTACTGCAGCGAACGACCGTCGCAGGTAGCAAGAAGAGAACCGCACCGGAAATGACCGCGGAGAAGCCCTCGGACGTTGGCGCGCCAGGTACATATAGGCTGCGGCGGCGAGCTCGCCTCCAGTTCACCACCGGCAATGGAGGGTGAAGCTTTGACAATGCCAGCCACTCGTGCTGGCGAAACGTCAGAAAAATCATTAGATGAACGTCGGTCGAAGAACCCGAGACAGAAGCCAATAAGCAGTTTGTCCCATACATCAAATTTTCGTAACCTTTAGATATCTTATCTAAATCGTTTTGCAGTTTGTTTTGGTCTTCTCATGACTTTATTAGTCTATAAACGACAGCGTCATCTGCAAACAACGCCTTTTCAGGTTGTCTCCCAAATCGTTTATGTAGATAATGAACAGCAAAGGGTCTATAACACTACCTTGCGGAACGCCAGATATCACTTCTCTTTTACTTGATGACTTTCCGTTAATTACTAAGAACTGTGACCTCTCTGACAGGAAATCACAGATCCAGTGACATAACTGAGACGATGTTCCATAAGCACGCAATTTCACTACGAGCCGCTTGTGTTGGAAGAGCGTCAAATGCCTTCCGGAAATCCATAAAATCGGAATCGATCTGAAATCCCTTTTCAATAGCTCTCAACACTTCATGTGATTAAAAAGGTCTAGTTGTGTTTCACAGGAACGATGTTTTATAAGCCCATGTTGACTGTGTGTCAATAGATCGTTTTCTTCGAAGCAATTCATAATGCTCGAACAAAATATATGTTCCAAAATCCTGCTGCATATCTACGTTAACGATATGGGCCTGTAGTTTAGTGGATTACTCCTACTACCTTTCTTGAATACTGGTGTGACCTGTGCAACTTTCCAGTCTTTGGGTGCGAATCTTTCGTCGAGCGAACAGTTGTATATGATTGTTAAGTATGGAGCCAATGCATCAGTATACTCCGAAAGGAACCTAATTGGTATATAGTCTGGACCAGAGGAAGTTGCTTCACTACTCCGAGGATATTTACTACTACGTTACTCATGTTGGCAGCTGTTCTAGATTCCAATTCTGGAATATATACTTCGTCTTCTTTTGTCAAGGCATTTCGGAAGGCTGTGTTTAGTAACCCTAGTCTGGCAGCATTGTCTACGGTAGTATCTCCATTGTTATCGCGCAGATAATGTATTGGGTGTTTCTTGCCGCTAACATGCTTCACATACGACCAGAATGTCTTTGGATTTTCTGCCAGGTTTTCGATACAAAGTTTGGTTGTGGAAACTGTTATGAGCATCTCGCATTGAAGTCCGAACTAAATTTCGAGCTTCTGTAAGAGATCGCCAATCTTGGGGATTTTGCGTCTGTTTAAATTTGGGTGTATTTTTTGTTGTTTCTGCAATAGTGTTGTAAGCCGTTTTGTGTACCAAGGAGGATCAGCTCCGTCGTTTGTTAATTTATTTGGTATAAATCTCTCAATTGCTGCCGATACTATTTCTCTGAACTCAAGCCACACCAGGTCTTAACGGTGATGGTGTAATTATTAGGCTTTGTTCCTTTCGTAAGAATGATTCTAGTGAATACGAAATCGGACACTGACATTCGAAAATGAGAATCGATTTACTTATTTTCAGTTGATAGTGAAATTTTCCCCGTGGACTAATATTTGCATTTCACTCCCGAGTTACATCGTATGACTAATCGCTACTGATTATTTGTTTTGTATGTGTACATTTTACACTCTGTTTTCCTTGTGATTACCAGAATTTTAAGATATTATGTCCCCTGATGTATCTTATTTCGTGCTGTGTGCCCACAAATTTGAACTCATTCTGAGAGTTGACTTTACACTGGAAATATTGGGTAAGCAATAAGTACTTTCAATGTGAGTTCCGTACTTTTCTCAACAAATCTTCGTACATCGCAAGTGATAAGGCAGAAAGTATCAGAAGGGCAGACATCTCATCATGGAAGTGTGAAAGCTCACCTGCTGCTTATACAGAATGCTTCACAATTTCCGTTACGTGCTTCTAAGGGTTGTAGATGGGGCTTAATGAATACAATTTTAGTAAGAAACGCATGTCCGGAGATGTCCCGCTTGCATATTAAATAGGTTTGAATTCTGGATCACTTTTAAATTGCACGCTTCTCTGTATGCTCACAGCGGAGACAGCGAGCTCTATCGTGTATGCTTTACAGGAACTGTTCAACGTGGTGATCTCACTTTTCTTTGTACAAGTCAACCATTGGTTCTATGTGCACCTTCAAAAAAAAACCCTCGTACGTCCGTGGGGCGCCACAGTCAATCCTCCTAGCCTGTCGCAACCGCTATTTGACGAAATTCGTAGGTGAGGGGCTCAGGCGATTTCGAAAACATTTTCGATGTATGCGTTATGGAATTCTGTCATTACGTACTATACCATGAAGTGGAACATTTGAAAGTGATCATTGACATCCAAACAGTACATTATTGGACATGGGTTTCATATAAAAACAAACTAGTAATTCTGTGTTCCGTCTACAAACTGTACACGTCAACAATAGAAATTATGAAACACCCTGCATATGTTCAATGAAGATCAGACATATGAGGCAGTCAGGCCATTATTTGCAACGTTAGCTAAATGATAGTGTCCATACAGGGAAGAAAGAGAGAAGTGTGCACCATTAATACACTGAAGATCCAAAGAAACTTGTACACCTGCCTACTATAGTGTAGGGCTCACTCGAGCACGCAGAACTGACGTAACAAGACGTGGCATGGACTCGGCTAATGTCCGAAGTAGTGCTGGATGGAACTGACAACATAAATCCTGCAGGGCTGTCCATAAATCCGTAAGAGTACAAGGGAGTGGAGATCTCTTCTGAACAGTGCTTTGCAAGACACCCCAGACATCTTCAATAATGTTCATGTCTGGGAAGTTTGGTGGTCAGCAGAAGTGCTTAAATTCATACGAATGTTCCTGGTGCAACTTTGTAGGAATTCTGGACATGTGGAGTGTCGCATTGTCCTGCTGGAATTCCTCAAGTCTGTCGGAATGCACAACGGACATGAATCGATGCAGATGATGAGACAGGATGCTTACATACATGTCACCTGTCAGAGTCGTATCTAGCTGTATCAGGGGTCCCATATCACTCCAACTGCACAGGCCTCACACCATTACAGAGCCTCTAATAGCTTGAACAGTCCTCTGCTGACATGCTGGGTCCGTGGATTCATGAGGTTGTCTCCGTACCTGTACACATCCATCCACTCGATACAATTTGAAACGAGTTTCGTCCGACCAAGCAACACCTTTCCGTTCATCAACAGTCCTACGTCGGTGTTGACGGGCCAAGGCGAGGCGTAAAGCTTTGTGTCGTGCAGTCATCAAGGGTACACGAGAGGGCGTTCGGCTCCGAAAGCCCATATCGATGATGTTTCGTTGAATGGTTCGCACGCTGACAGTTGTTGATGGCCAAGAATTGAAATCAGCACCAATTTGCGAAAGGGATGCACTTTCGTAACGTTGAACGATTCTCTTCAGTCGTCGTTGAACCCATTCTTGCAGGATCTATTTCCGGCCGTTGCGATCTTGGAGATTTGACATTTATCGGAATCCTGATGTTCACAGTACACCCGTGAAATGGCCGTACGGGAAAATCCCCACTTCATCGCTACCTGGGAGATGCTGTGTCCCGCCGGCCGTGGTGGTCTAGCGGTTCTAGGCGCTCAGTCCGGAACCGCGCGACTGCTACGGTCGCAGGTTCGAATCCTGCGTCGGGCATGGATGTGTGTGATGTCCTTAGGTTAGTTAGGTTTAAGTCGTTCTAAGTTCTAGGGGACTGATGACCACAGATGTTAAGTCCCATAGTGCTCAGAGGCATTTGGACCATTTGCTGTGTCCCATCGCTCGTGCGCTGACTATAAGACCACGTACAAACTAGTTAAATGTTGATAATCTGCATCTGAAGCAGCAGTAACCGACATAATAACTGCGTCCTGCATTTGTTGTCTTATACAGGGTGGTCCATTGATAGTGACCAGGCCAAATATCTCACCAAATAAGCATAAAAAACTGCAAAGAACGAATCTCGTCTAGCTTGAAGGGGGAAACCAGATGGCACTATGGTTGGACCGCTAGATGGCGCTGCCATAGGTCAAACGGATATCAACAGAGGTTTTAAAGTAAGAATCCCCATATTTTATTACATATTCGTGTAGGCTTCCCCCTTCAAGCTAGACAAGTTTCGTTCTTTGTAGTTTTTTCGTTTGACGCTTATTTCGCGAGATATTTGGTCCGGTCACGGTCAATGGACCACCTTGTACAGACGCTGCCCATCGTAGCTCCATATTCTGCCTGTTTACAAATCTCTGTATCTGAATACTCATGCCTGTACTACATTCTTTGGCGCTTCAGTATATCTCGATGACGGTGAAGCTATACAGTCTCCGGACCAGAATGGAGAAGAAATCTTTGTCCCTGATGAACGAACCGTCACAATATTCGGCTTGAATAACCCTGGAAAAACGCAGGAAACTCTCCTCTCTATACGTTACTGTCATATGTGTCTGAGGTGTGAAAGGAATGCACCGGGGAGAATGTTCCTGTAGCGTTATGTGGAGATAAGGACAGCAACTGCTACTGACATGGAAGTGGGCAGTGATGTGGAGTTCCTGAATACGTCATCTGGTCCGCGTTCCGGGACCGAGCAAGGTCTCCAGACCGGTGGGCAGGCAACCGCGGCACAGACAGCCGATTCTGCGTCGTCCAGGGTCGAGGGAAGCCGTTAGCGGTACCCACCGCGCAGATTATTGCTGTGGCGGGCCGGCTGCATCCGCCGTGCTCACTACGAGGACATGACGTCGGGAATTTCAGTCTGCTGTCGGCCTGGTTCAAATGGTTCAAATGGCTCTGAGCACTATGGGACTTAACAGCTGTGGTTATCAGTCCCCTAGAACTTAGAACTACTTAAACCTAACTAACCTAAGGACATCACACACATCCATGCCCGAGGCAGGACTCGAACCTGCGACTGTAGCAGTCGCGCGGTTCCGGACTGCGCGCCTAGAACCGCAAGACCACCGCGGCCGGCGCTGTCGGCCTGTCCGGACTCACTCTGTTGCGATTCAGAGGCGTCTGCTTGTGATAGCAGTTATACAGCGTGTTCCGTAAGGGCGTGCAAAAATGTAACAGGACACAGGGAATGCTCCACCGAACAATTTGAAGTAGGGTTCCTGGGGTCGGAAAAGCCAGCTAAAGGAGATATGAAAGTAAATTTGTATACCCCTTTGAATAGCATTACGGTTTTCCAGCTTATTTACAACTGACGTGCGTACAAGTTTACTTGTAGCGTATTATTTATTTACATGCACAGTCCTTGTTTCCTGCAAGGAAACTGGGCGGACGACCCCGATTATCAGGAAGTCATGATGCGAGTGTTGTTTACTTTACATGTCCATAAGCTAGCTCTGTTGTATCGCATTTACACTGTCCCATGGCAGAACATGCCATGCCGGCCGCTGTGGCCTAGCGGTTCTCGGCGCTTCAGTCTGGCACCGCGCGACCGCTATGTCGCAGGTTAGAATCCTGTCTGGGGCATGGAAGTGTGTGATATCCCTAGGTTAGTTGGGTTTAAGTAGTTCTAAGTTCTAGATGACTGATGATCCCTGATGTCTCATAGTGTTCAGAGCCAGCGAGAACATGCCATTCATCACTCAGTGCTATTCAGAGACGTATCGTATAATACAACGGAGCAGTACCGTTACAGTTTAGCAGAACTCACTGACATAGACCTTGTGTATTGGGAAGTACGGTGCAATGCTCTGGGTGCTCAAAGGCCGTATAGGGAACGGTTTCCTAACAGGCATCATCTGTCATGACGAGTGTCGATTGACGAATGCAGGAGACTGGTTCATTGGAAAGAAGAAACGAGGGACCTGGTAACATGGGGACCACTCACACACCAGATTTTGAAGAGTAGATGCTGGAACCGGTTGTAGTGGACCCCACTATAACTCTCGTTGTATTGCATGTGAAATGGGCTCTGCACGTACTAACGTGTGGCGAGTACTCCACGAGCAACAATTACACCCATATCATCTACAACGAGGGCATGCAATGCTTGTGACTGACTTTGCACCCAGGGTAGCGTTGTATCAGTCGTTGCTCTAACAATGGTTCGATCAACCAGATTTCCTCAAAATCATGCTTTTTATTGAAGACGCCTCATTTGAATCTGATGGTATTTTGGACAGCAAAAATAGCCACATGTGAGATGAGGTAAACCCTTAAGGTGTAACGCAGTCACACCATCAAGTACGTTTTGCAGCGAATATCTGTGCTGGCATTGTAGGCGACGATCTCATCGTGCCATGGCTTCTATCAGGCGTTCTGAATGGCCACTTGTACTTGAGAAATGCAGTTGATAAACGGGTATTCACTGGACAAATATATAATAGAAGATCTGACATGTGATTACATTTTCACGTAATTAGGGTGCATAGATCCTGAGAAATCAGTATCCAGAACAACCACCTCCGGCCGTAATAACGGCCTTGATACGCCTGGGCATTCAGTCAAACAGAGCTTAGATGGTGTGTACAGTTACAGCTGCCCATGCAGCTGCAGCTTCAACACGATACCACAGTTCATCAAGAGCAGTGACTGGCGTATTGTGACGAGCCAGTTGCTCGGCCACCATTGACCAGACGTTTTCAATTGGTGAGAGATCAGGAGAAGGTGCTGCTCAGGGCAGCAGTCGAACATTTTCTGTACCAATAAAGGCCCGTACATGACCTGCAACACGTGGTCGTGCATTACCTTGCTGAAATGTAGGGTTTGACAGGGATCGAATGAAGGGTAGAGCCACGAGTCTTAACACATCGGAAATGTAGCGTCCACTGTTGAGAGTGCCGGAAATGCGAATAAGAGGTGACCGGGACGTGTAATCAATGGCACGTCATACCATCACGCCAGGTGATACGCCAGTATGGCGATGACGAATACACGCTTCCAATATGCGTTCACCGCGATGTCGCCAAACACGGATGCGACCATCATGATGCTGTAAACAGAACCTGGATTCATCCGAAAAAATGACGTTTTGCTATTCGTCCACCCAGGTACGTCGTTGAGTACGCCATCGCAGGCGCTCCTGTCTGTGAAGCAGCGTCAAGGGTAACCCCAGCCATGGTCTCCGAGCTGATAGTCCATGCTGCTGCAAACATCGTCGAACTGTTCGTGCAGAGGGTTGTTGCCTTGGAAACGTCCCCACCTGTTGACTCAGGGATCGAGACGTGGCTGCACGATCCGTTACAGCCATGCGGATAAGATGCCTGTCATCTCGACAGCTAGTGATACGAGGCCTTTGGGATCCAGCACGGCGTTCCGTATAACCCTCCTGAACCCACCGATCCGATATTCTGCTAACGGTCATTGGATCTCGACCAACGCGAGCAGCATGTCGCGATACTACAAACCGCAATCGCGATAGGCTAGAATCCGACGTTTATCGAAGTCGGAAACGTGACGGTACGCACTTCTCCTCCTTACACGAGGCATCACAACAACGTTTCATCAGGCAACGCCGGTCAACTGCTGTATGTGTATGAGAAATCGGCTGGAAACTTTCCTCACGTCAGCACGTTGTAGGTGTCGCCACCGGCGCCGACCTTGTGTGAATGCTCTGAACAGCTAATCATTTGTATATCACAGCATCGTCTTCCTGTCGGTTAAATGTCGCGTCTGTAGCACGTCATCTTCGTGGTGTAGCAATTTTAATGGCCAGTAGTGTAAGTTATTGGAAACCGTACCCCTGTGTGTTCGTGAGAGGATGCCGATACAACATGACGGTGCAGCAGCTAACTTCAGTGTGGATGTCCGCCAGCATCTCAATGCTGTGTTTCCTGGCCGCTTAAGTGGAAGTGGAGGTCGAATTCCGTGTACTGCGAGGTCACCTGGCCTGAATCCCTTTTATTATGTCCTATGAGGATATCTAAGTTCAGTTGTGTGTGAGACCTCAGCGGATACGGAGACGGAATTAGATGCCAGAATTGTAGCTGCTACGATGCGATTCGGAACACACCACGGAATTTGGTCAGAGTGGACCACAATCCTGTTCGCCGATGTCATGCTTGAATTGCCGTTGATGACCCTGAGTTTCAACATACTTTGAAGATACACTACAAATGGTACATTCATTGTATCAATGGTGGTATTTACTGTAACTCACGTAATTACAAAAGTACACAGTAATGTAATTTTATTCCTATTATCTCCTTAAGCTGGCTTCTCCAACCCCACATTCCCTAATTCAGATTGTTCAATGGACCATCCTCTATGACCTCTTAAACTTTTGCATGCTCATACGGAAACGCCCTGTATGCTCCACCCACGACGTTTACCCTAGAACTACCATGAGTATCTTCAGAGCGGTACCGCACCGTCGATCGATGATCGCTGACCTCTAAACATGAACGGAGCAGCAACACGCAAAACGTTGGGGCCAGAATCACTTTCTAACTGCATGGTAACGACTTAACATGTTGCATACGTTGGTGTTGATTCCTTCAGCTCTGGATACTATTTGTTGTTATAATATGTAAATTCCCCTATCATTGCTACGTAAGCAATTTGGATACGTAATTACACTCTGGATGGCGAAGGAGATATTTTATTTGTGGATATAGATCACTCGTTGTAAAACATTTTAGTGATGATCGCCTATTTTTCATACTAAGGAAATACTTAACGTCTCTGTTACTTTCACTAACAGTTGTACGTTTCTTGGACTAAATAGGTAAAGTCTATATATAATATAGTAGATTAAGAACAACAAAGGAAGAATTTTGAAGTCTGAGACAGGTAGACAGTCATATGTAGATTGTACTCTGAGGGCAGTAAACGGTACGCTATCCAGCATTAATCTATGTCCTGATCTAGCTCAGAGATATAATTTCTGTAAGATCTACTTGTCATGAAAATTCTGTGAAAACTGCGTGCTGTAACAAATGTATACAACGAATGGAAACGAAATTTTCTGGTCTCTTGAGTATAAGAAAAAGATAGAATGAGACTATAAGGCTCCAGTAAATTGATTCCGCTGTGAGGTAAGCTCCAGGCATGAAATTTGACCAGTTACGTCGGACTACCTAAATTCTTTCAAATGGTTCAAATGGCTCTGAGCACTATGGGACTTAACTTCTGTGGTCATCAGTCCCCTAGAACTTAGAATTACTTAAACCTAACTAACCTAAAGACATCACACACATCCATGCCCGAGGCAGGATTCGAACCTGCGACCGTAGCAGTCCCGTGGTTCCGGACTGCGCGCCTAGAACCACTAGACCACCGCGGCCGGCCTAAATTCTTTATGTTAGGCAAAAGTAAACTTGGCATTGGTGTTTTTAACACTGTGCTTCATTCCATAAGAAGCACCAAACGCCAAAGTAATTTATTTTTATTCTTCGAGATGGAAACGAAGTTTGCCTACTGTTACGATGCATATTAAGAAACGGCCAGTCTTGTAAGTTGGTAGTTCCGTAAAACTGCGTAATTTTATATATGGGATATCAAAAAGACTAAACTTCGTAGCTGTCGTTCCGTATGCTACTACGTTTTATCAGTGTGTCATAGGAAACTGCGGTATCTTTTGACAGCGATTGAGGTTCTGGAAAAGATTCGAGAGAGCGTGATACTTTGAACCAGGTGGTTGTGGAAGCAAGAGGAGGAGTCTTCTTATTTCCTATAATATTTCCGTAATGCAACGAATTTTTTACTTTTGGTGGATAAAACCACCTACATCTTTTAATTTCTTTTAAAAATTTATTTATAAGTAAATAAAAAAATTTATTAAGCGATCTAGATAGTATTATTCACAAAATATTCACAACGATAAAACTAATACGGGAAACATACATTCCTTATTTATAATACAACGAAATTACCAAGAACATGTAAGGTCATTCAGCTGAAAACATTTACACGAAAATGTGCAAATTTTTACTACAAAATTTTTCCTTGAGTTAGAGCGAAAGTAATACCGTCAAATACCTCTAAGTATTTTTTATTTATTCAGTTCTCAAGCGTTATGGAAGGCATTGTAACACAATTATCAACCTGTGCTTTGTGGACTAGTACATGTAGATGAGCACATGTACACATGACAAGGACATAAAAACTAAAAAGACAAAGAAAATACAACCACATACATGTAAATAGTTAAGTAATTAAAATTAGCTGCAACATATTTCCTGTCAGAATATGTATAATGAAATAATTTTCTTTTATTTTTCTGTCCAACATATGGAGTATGGTGAGACAGATCCACAACTGCAGTACTGATTTTGAATCAAATGCCAGCACCAATAGCACTACTTTGCATTTTGAAAACCACAACCAGTTTCGGCCCCCGAGTTCATTATCCAGTGGTAGATGTAGGCGTCATGAGAGAACACAGAACCACCGATCAAATAAAAGTGCAGCCGGTGCTACCATTTTATTCCAAGTTTCATTTATATTTTAGACCACTGATGATCCCAAGCACGAATAGAAGTGGCGTGTTTGGTGGATGCATGTAAAGCGACTAGCAGTGAATGACGCATTTTTTTTCATAAATGATTCCAATACATATTTCACTATCTCTAATCGAAAACAAGAAGATGTTCACTGACATCTGTTAGTAATTTTACCGATAATATCACAGCGATGAAACTAGCTTGACCAAATGAATGCTATGCACGGCAACTAGCCGCTACAATACTGCAACTTAAATACGTTAAACTCGCCGTCGCTATCGAAGCCACAAAGAGAATATTATGAAAGTTAAGCTCATGTTGGACCGACATAAATCATCAGTGCAGTGGTGGTGCTAGCATCGTATTTTCTAATTTGAAAATGTAAAAAAAAATTATTAACAAAATTTAAAAAGCATCACAAAGTGTTTGTTGTAACTTGAATTTTCTTTCATTGGACAGACTCAATTGGATACATGTATCATTAGTGTTACCAGTCTTTCAAAACTTTAAAAATTCTAATCGTGTTCGTAATACGTTTACTGAGGAGAGGGTGGAGGACGTTGAATGTTGGGTCTCTTCTACAGTTCTCTCAAGGAAGGAGTGTAGTCTGTGAAATTCTACGCCTGCGTCACAAAGATATAGGAGTAGGTCACAGACTCTACAATTGACACTTTTTAGAGTGTCGTGACAGTTACACAAACATGATAAGCGCACTGAAAAATTCGCTTCCTCATGTCTCAGAATGAAAAGTAGGTTATCTATTTTTCTGTGAGGTATCTGCCATTTGGACTCACTGTGTGCCTCAGTCTCTGACGTAACGTTTAACTCTTGTGCTATTTTTGAGAACCGTAGTGATTGTTTGAAATTTGATGGCAATCACTTCAAGTCTTATTTCATTGGGATGCTTGCAGATCTGCACAATGGTCTGCTGATATTACTCAGACCCTTTTCGTGGGTCAAATGATGCATACAGGAATTTCACACTACTACTAACTTCGTGTCACTAATTGTCGCTTTCCTTCTCTCCAGAAAAGGCTACAGGTAGTTCTCTCCAGGCACAACCCTTGCCCGCCTTTGACATGAACCAGAAAATTGTTTGGAACGTTTGGAAAACATTCAAATTCAAGCAGAATCGTAGAACTTAACATATCCTAAGGATGAGCTAAAACTTCAAAACAGCACTCAAAGTATACTAAACAGTATAAAAAATTTAACGAAGTAATAAATGGCGACGAAAATAAAGCTGACC
Source organism: Schistocerca cancellata (assembly GCF_023864275.1). NCBI lineage: Eukaryota > Metazoa > Arthropoda > Insecta > Orthoptera > Acrididae > Schistocerca > Schistocerca cancellata. Next base: position 75,697,043 of record NC_064628.1, read on the forward strand.
CAGAAAAGTATTTCATGTTAAGGTGCATGAAATGTTTCCGGACCAGTTTTAGTTCGGTGCCCGTGTACAACTTACCTCTGATAAATACCAGCTGGTAATAACTAAGAGGAAATGTGTTACAAGCTAAGAGGTCTCAGTCTCGACACTTGTTGACAGGAACAGCTAGCTCCCGTCGGAACCAATCACCACAAGTTACACAAGACTTAACTTCTTTCATCATACCAACATACCAGACAATACCTTTAATTGAAAACCAATGTGATGAGGACAATAGTATCCATTCTTTCTTAGTCCTGCTGTTCTCATTATCCTCAAACAGTCCAATCGACCATGATATCCAGGAGGGATCGAGTGGGGTAAACACTTGTAACCTGGAACACACTCCTGATGTATCCACAGAGGTGCAGTACTCGATCGCTGAAGACGGTCCCCTCTGCCGGTCACGAGAACACGGTCGTTCCTAATCCAGGCATCGCTGCACTGCCAAAGTGACTACCTGTCCCTCTCCCTGCTGAACACGCAGCAACCAAAATGTTGCCGTAGTAACGGCTCAGTTTCCACTTCATCGAATAAACATTTCACACAATCTGAATGTAACTGTCAACACTGCGCAGGAGTCCAGGAAATATATCACGGTGTAATACAAGTACTAGAGAAAGTTAATACACCAAGATCTGGGAGCGGCGCAATAAAATAAGACTTAAGGTGATTGCCATCAAATTTCTACCAGCCACTACTGTTCATAAAAATAGTGATAGGTCTTAATTACAGACTGAGCATCTTACTGGATTCAAACACGATTTATAAATCGTAATTCACAAAGCATAGACAACGTATTTTGCTTTCCGAACCACGACTAAGCGGATTTTCAGGGTACTTATCAGATATTTGCAGCTGTCGTGAAATTTCACTCTAGGAGGACCTCTTACAAAATTTCCGTAGGTGACAGCAGGAGCATAATTTCACTCTTTGATTCAAAAATGGTTCAAATGGTTCTGAGCACTATGCGACTTAACTTCTGAGGTCATCAGTAGCCTAGAACTTAGAACTAATTAAACCGAACTAACCTAAGGACATCACACACATCCATGCCCGAGGCAGGATTCGAACCTGCGACCGTAGCGGTCACGCGGTTCCAGACTGAAGCGCCTTTAACCGCACGGCCACACCGGCCGGCTAAAATTCCTTTGATTCAAACAGCTATTGACAAGACACAACAATGAGTGTAATCGCCGGCCGAAGTGGCCGAGCGGTTCTAGACGCTACAGTCTGGAACCGCGCGACCGCTACGGTCGCAGGTTCCAAAACCTGCCTCCGGCATGGATGTGTGTGATGTCCTTAGGTTAGTTAGGTTTAAGTAGTTCTAAGTTCTAGGGGACTGATGACCTCAGAAGTTAAGTCCCATAGTGCTCAGAGCCATTTGAACCATTTTTGAGTGTAATCCATAGTCTTCTTCGGAAACACAAATGCCCTCCATTGAAGTTAAAATGTTATTCCTCCGGCATCTACAACGGCATCGAACCACATACGGCTTACTTTCAAAATTACTTTCAATCCCTACTAACGACACGTTGAAGTATACAAGCTGTGTATGTACTTTGACACAAAAGAAACAGGAACTGTACAGTTCGTGTTGTCTTTTTGTGGAAAAACCTTTCCCCAGCTAAACTTGGCATCGGAGCCCTTACAAATCACCAACAGCAAAGTTTCTTAATTAATTAATGAACTATCGTAGCATCATCTAGCTATTTTCAACAGAGAAGTTCTCCTTAATATAAAACTCTCATATTTTTACCTATTACATTCCAGCTGCCGGCTGTGGTGGCCGAGCGGTTCTAGGCGCTACAATCTGGAACCGCGCGACCGCTACGGTCGCAAGTTCGAATCCTCCCTCGGGCAGGTTACTTAGGTTAAAGTAGTTCTAAGTTCTAGGGGACTGATGACCTCAGAAGTTAAGTCCCATATTGCTCAGAGTAATTTTTGAACATTCCAGTTCATCTAGTTTCAGGTGATAATATGTTGCCATGCATTAACATTAGTGTTTATAATTGAAGTAACTATAACTATACTACAGATTGGTAAGCATAAGAACTACTTGTGGGCCTTGATGTTAGACAGCTTGTGAAGCTCGAAAACTGAACGAGATATAGGTGGCAAGTTTGAAGTAATTCACAGATTTTAATGAGGAGACAACTCGTGATATCTCTGTTGAAAAAATCAGTTTGAGGTAAGTTAGCACAGCAGGCGGGACAAATCGGCAGCAACGAGACAACGCCCAATGCAGTACCTCTAGCAAGGCCACTGCACGAGGCCGTTTGCTGGACAACCGGTGTATATAAACCCATCTGGACCACAACAGAGGCACATTTCAGCAGCAGCAGTAGCAGCAGCAGCAGCAGCAACTATCCCAGCCATGAACACCCTGGTACGGAGAACTCATGCCGTCTAAACACTTACTGCTTCAATTGACAGTAGATATTCAATGGTATGAGACTGACATGAAAACATATCATCATTTTACATCATTTTCTGAATTTCAGATCGTCCTGAGCGCCATCCTGGCCGTCGCCGTGGCTAAGCCCGGCTACCTGGGCGCCGCCCCCGCCGCAGTCGTCGCCCCCGCCGCGTACGCCGCCCCCGCTGTGGTGGCCGCCCCCGTGCACGCCGGCTACGCCGCCTACGGCCCCGCCCCCGTCGCCGTGCGCTCCGACGGCTACCTGCTGGACACCCCTGCCGTCGCCGCCACCAGGGCCGCCCACCTGACCGCCGTCGCCCAGACGCAGGCCCGCGACGCCGTCATCAACGGCGCCGCCCTCGCCTACGCCGCCCGCGCTTACGCCGCCCCCGCCCCTCTGGCCTATGCTGCCCCCGGTGCTCTTGCCGCCGCCGCCCATCTCCAGGCTAAGGCTGCTCTCCTGGGCTGAATGTCAACTTCTGCTTTAAAATGGTTGTAAATAAAAAAAAAAATTTAATACAAACTTTTAGTTTGTTTTTCGTTTCTCCTATTTCACTATATTCTGTAAATTCTTCCAACACTGCTTAAAGCAATGAATACATCAGTCACTGATTTGTCTAACACATTTATTTACAATATAAAGGAAGCTTTGTGAAATATCGTTCCATATTTCAGCTTACGATACCCTGGATATGCATGGTGCTGCTAAGTTCAGTGCAGGTATCACAGGGATGCTGTACAGGTGCTCGTTATGTGCACTTTGGAGCTAAGTGCAGGAAATGAGGTGTTGCCTAGGACGGTTGAGTGCAATGCTGTCCACGGTCATACTGGAAATTTTCTCCAATATTGAAACGTCCCCTTAGAAAAATTATAAATTACTGTGCTCGTAAATTTCTACGTTATTTGATACAAAGACAGGTGAGTAAAACTCAACGTACTCAGACAGTTCTCTCTTTACTTATTCTGATCATCACTAAACTGACATACAATATTTTTAGCGCAACGCAGTCTGACTTTCTGTAATCCCTACAAAAGAATGGCCCTGACTAACAATAACGTATACCTTTCATGAATCACTTACCTCACAAAAATCTTCGTTACTCGAACTACTACAATACAGCGAACGTCAATACTGCCAGCTAAATAAAATGTTCTAACTACTGAAGGCACTAACTACTGATAGGAGAAGTTAGCAAATGAAAGATTTTGATGGAGAACAAAAAATGTATTTACCTTAACAGCGTTCAAAAGTCGTAATATATATATTTCAGCTTACGATATCGTAGATATGCATGGTGCTGCGATGTTCACTGCAGGTATCACAGGGATGCTGTACAGGTATATATATATATATATATATATATATATATATATATATATATATATATATATATATATATATATCGTGCTCTCAGAACTCTGGTATCTCTCTCTGTGCACATCCACCACTGCTGGCGGCTCACCTCCAACTGCACAAAGCTACGCGCTGTTCACATCCAATTGCCCAACACTACACAAGCGAATATTCCAAAAATGAGTCCAACCAGCTTCAGACTGTACACAGCACTGTCAGTGTTTTTCATACAGAGCGCTACGTGGCGTTACCAACATAAAAACCTAAACAGCCTACTTATAATATTGTTATATTGTTAGTCAGAAGTTTAATTTTTCGAGAACTGCTGTCCTATACCAGCCCGGCAAGTGAGTAACGAGGAGAACGGCGTAACATAAGTGATATAGGGCCTACCAAAAAAGCCTGTATAAACGAAAACAGCGAATTTATCGCAGTGACTGTTAGAAGCAGACAGGCATAATGACTCAGACTCATGGATCTCAAGGCATAAATTTGTTAACTACTTCAGTTAGGTGTGCTGAACTTTGATAGCTGCTGAGTTTTGTAATGTACGTTAACGCTCTCCCTCCTAATAGCTGCAAGGTTCAGTGTATTTCTGATGGAAAAACTTTTTTAACAGTTATTGTTTTTCCTTCATAAAAATAAGTTTATTCAATTCAGGTGCCACAGCCAATAATTTATTCAAGACAATTCCGTTCTCCAACTTGTTTGTCAAATAACCAAGGTTATTTACGTTACTGTTAACTGATTTCACTGGCCGCTGTGGTCGAGTGGTTCTAGGTGCTTCAGTCCGGAACCGCGCTGCTGCTACGGTCTCAGGTTCGAATCCTGCCTCGGGCATGGGTGTGTGTGGATGTCCTTAGGTAGGTTCTACGTCTAGGGGACTGATGACCTCAGATGTTAAGACATATAGTGCTTAGAGCCATTTTAACCAACTGATTTCGGCTATTTTCAAGTGAATACTCCTTTATTGTAAAAAGATCAGCGAGAGCAATATTCGAAACCTGAAATAACTATTGCCGTAGTGACATATGAACAAAAAAAAGAAAACTCGCCACACTATTCGAATGTTTCATCGTCCTCCCAGCGTTAATGCGTCACTACTAACGGCCGAAATAAGCTGATAGTAATGTAAATAATTGCGATTATAACATAACCCATGTGGAAAATAGAACTGCTCTTTCTTCATAACACTTCAGTCCATTCCACACCCAAACTTGCCGCCATTGCACTTTCAATACCATTCGACCGTCCCAAAATATGTCTCAAAACCAAAGAGAGTCAGTGGAGTTAAGAACGACCTTGAAATTTTTAATGAAATGCGAACATTTTGAATACAAATGTGTTATTTTTTGTGATAATCACAGTTTTATGGCGCAAGAATTAAAATATTAAGAGAAACATTAAATTTATTTTGTATGCAACAAAAAGAAAACATACTATCACCACCAAAATAAAGGCTGGTTCTGACATATGTGCTTTACTAGTCCTTGCCTCGAAAGACGATCGGTGCTTCGACTCTTGCCTCGGGCAATGATGTGTGTTATGTCCTTAGGTTAGTTAGGTTTATGTAGTTCTAAGTCTCGGGGACTGATGACCTCAAATGTTAAATCCCACAGTGCTTAGAGCCATTTGAACCATTTGAACCACTGATGAGCTGTGCTCTGTCTGTTGCTACACTATTTGTAATGAGTCTCCGTTGTTTGTAGGAATAGAAGTGAACCTTCTGTCTGCTGTGTTACTTGTGCACTAACTTTGTTACAACGACTCATGTCACGTCACCCAGTAACCCACTACTACTACACAACACTGTATACGATTATTCCAATATTCTACCAAATGTCCGCATTGTAAAACTGTTAGCATCCTCAACGTTACCTTGTTAAAAGATCAGCTTATGTGGAAGAAAAGTAGATGGGGTGTTCACGAACACGTCAAGGCGAGTCAGTGTCTGCAATCCACAGGACATCAATGAGAAACTTAATGCCTGACTGGCTGCTAAAAGACTCGGTTAACTTCTTTAGGGCTCTGCTGCCAACTAATGGGCTTGACGCCGGGTTTAGTTTCAGAAGCACTCAGCTTTGAGCCGACACTGTTGCGACTATAGGAGTTTTAACACTCTTCACGAGTCTAGCGAAACTCTTCACACCTGGCAGAAAAGTGTACTGTCGTTACGGTTATCTGAGAACGTTACGCATCCTACCTACAGTACCGATTTCCATTTTTTCGGACGCTGAAGAAAGACATTCGTTGCTGTCGATTTGCTTCCGAGGAAGAGGGGCAGGCCTGTATACGACCATAGTTCCGTAGGAAATCACAAACATTTTGCCATGAAGACATTGACCGCCTCTTCTCAAGTGGGATAATTTTGTAAACAGTTACAGCGGCTACCTTTGAAGTAAAAACAGCTTACATACTTTCACCTTCAGTTTCCTGTTCATTTTACTGCCCTTGCAAATGTAGGATATACCTGGCATACGGATTTTTACGATGTAAAGTAAGATGAATAATTTGTTGGAGACCGCTGAATGATATTACAAGTCTGTCACAGAGCTGTCCGTCTTATTTTACAGGTGTGAATGAGTTATTTTGCTAAAACTGTTGACTTTTTACAGCTTGTCACTAATCAAGCTCGATTTTCAATACCTTCAGTCTATAACTAAATATTTATTAAAGTTTTATTTTTATTTATGGTGCTGAAGGTTTCTCCATTGAGCTCTAGGAAAGTACCATTTCCAAAGAATCCAGACTATGCGCCTGATTTCAAAAGGAGGTAGTGATACTGCGGTCTCTGATCTCCCCTCCGTGCCGTAATTCTGGACCCGATGAATTGGATGTGCGAGGACATGTGACCGTTTCACCCTCCAGTTCCAGCATTTCCGTGCGCAGCTATCGCCCTCTGTGACGTCAAGGTATGATGGTGCAGGGAATGGCAATTGAATCTCAATGTGGACAAGTGTAATGTGCTGCGAAAACGTAGAAAGAAAGATCCCTTATCATTTAGCTACAAAATAGCAGGTCAGCAACTGGAAGCAGTTAATTCCGTAAATTATCTCGGAGTACGCATTAGGAGTGATTTAAAATGGAATGATCATATAAAGTTGATCGTCAGTAAAGCAGATGCCAGAGATTCATTTGAAGAATCATAAGGAAATGCAATCCGAAAACAAGGGAAGTAGGATACAGTACGCTTATTCGCCCACTGCTTGAATACTGCTCAGCAGTGTGGGATCCGTACCAGATAGGGGTGATAGAAGAGATAGAGAAGATCCAACGGAGAGCAGCGCGCTTTGTTACAGGATCATTTAGTAATCGCGAAAGCGTTACGGAGATGATAGATAAACTCCAGTGGAAGACTCTGCAGGAGAGACGCTCAATAGCTCGGTATGGACTTTTGTAGAAGTTTTGAGAACATACCTTTACCGAGGAGTCAAGCAGTAGATTGCTCCCTCCTACGTATATCTCGCGAGGAGACCATGAGGATAAAATCAGAGAGATTAGAGCCCACACAGAAGGTTACCGACAATCCTTCTTTCCACGAACAATACGAGACTGGAATGGAAGGGAGAACCGATAGAGGTACTCAGGGTACCCTCCGCCACACACCGTAAGATGGCTTGCGGAGTATGGATGTAGATGTAGATGTAGACGTCACTATCTCAGCAGCAAGTCATACCATTACTATAGAGAAACGCACATCTGTTCCAGGAGTTGGGCAACTCATAACTAAGAGGGTGGTCTATATCCGCGACAGCTCGAGTTTGAACTGAGAGAGCCGGCCTGAGTGGCCGTGCGGTTCTAGGCGCTAAGGTCTGGAACCGAGCGACTGCTACGGTCGCAGGTTCGGATCCTGCCTCGGGCATGGATGTGTGTGATGTCCTTAGGTTAGTTAGGCGACTGATGACCTCAGAAGTTAAGTCCAATAGTGCTCAGACCCATCTGAAACTTTTTTGAACTCTGAGATGACGTTGCTTGACAAACGAGTTAATTTTACAATCATTTCCGTTTCTGTCAGAAAGAAGCGGAATAATATTTACTAGTATAGCCTGTGGTTAAAATTCGACGAATTGTGATTATAACGTAAATCGAGCCCAACTTTTTAGGAAATTAACTGTAATTTATTCTTCTGCAGATTCTTGGTTTTAAACTGAACACTGTGGTCTAAATGGAAGACGACAGCATGCATACTGCGACATAGTAACGTCATTCCTAGGGTGCCTTGCAGTGGACGTAATTGGTGCATTACGGAACAAATTAATGTGCCACCCAGGATCTCCATTATGAAGTAATAACGGATATGCTAATGGATCCAGTGACGAATCTAAAACCGAGATTTTTTCGACTCAACCAGGGTTTCTTTCGAAGCATGGCTCACCGTCAATTGTGTTAAAAAAAGAGGCTAGATCAGTTAGAATTGCGTCATTGTAGCACCAGAGGTATAAATACGGTACAAACTTCCTATTTTTGTTTTTGACTCTTCCATCGCAGTGAAAGAGCGAACAAAACGATCATCGTATAATAATTCAGTAGGAGATCCATGCATTACATTTTTGTTATTATTATTGTAGCGCTGATTTGATTGTTCATTCAATCTATAACTAAAAGCAATTGATATTTATCAACGCCTGTAAGCAGCTAAATGTCTGGATTTCTTTATAATTTCATATGATAAAAATGTCGTGTATGGTACACTTCACATAAAACCATGCCTGAAACTTTGGCATCGGAACTGACCATAGTACATGTTGTTGATGTTGTTGTTGTTGTCTTCAGTCCTGAGACTGGTTTGATGCAGCTCTCCATGCTACTCTATCCTGTGCAAGCTTCTTCATCTCCCAGTACCTACTGCAACCTACATCTTTCTGAATCTGCTTAGTGTATTCATCTATTGGTCTCCCCCTACGATTTTTACCCTCCACGCTGCCTTCCAATACTAAATTGGTGATCCCTTGATGCCTCAGAACATGTCCTACCAACCGATCCCTTCTTCTGGTCAAGTTGTGCCACAAACTTCTCTTCTCGCCAATCCTATTCAATACTTCCTCATTAGTTATGTGATCTACCCATCTAATCTTCAGCATTCTTCTGTAGCACCACATTTCAAAAGCTTCTATTCTCTTCTTGTCCAAACTATTTACCGTCCATGTTTCACTTCCATACATGGCTACACTCCATACAAATACTTTCAGAAATGACTTCCTGACACTTAAATCTATACTCGATGTTAACAAATTTCTCTTCTTCAGAAACGCTTTCTTTGCCATTGCCAGTCTACATTTTATATCCTCTCTACTTCGACCATCATCAGTTATTTTGCTCCCCAAATAGCAAAACTCCTTTACTACTTTAAGTGTCTCATTTCCTAATCTAATACCCTCAGCATCACCCGACTTAATTCGACTACATTCCATTATCCTCGTTTTGCTTTTGTTGATGTTCATCTTATATCCTCCCTTCAAGACACCATCCATTCCGTTCAACTGCTCTTCCAAGTCCTTTGCTGTCTCTGACAGAATTACAATGTCATCGGCGAACCTCAAAGTTTTTATTTCTTCTCCATGGATTTTAATACCTACTCCAATTTTTTCTTTTGTTTCCTTTACTGCTTGCTCAATATACAGATTGAATAACATCGGGGAGAGGCTACAACCCTGTCTTACTCCCTTCCCAACCACTGCTTCCCTTTCATGTCCCTCGACTCTTATAACTGCCATCTGGTTTCTGTACAAATTGTAAATAGCCTTTCGCTCCCTGTATTTTACCCCTGCCAGCTTTAGAATTTGAAAGAGAGTATTCCAGTCAACGTTGTCAAACGCTTTCTCTAAGTCTACAAATGCTAGAAACGTAGGTTTGCCTTTCCTTAATCTTTCTTCTAAGATAAGTCGTAAGGTCAGTATTGCCTCACGTGTTCCAGTATTTCTACGGAATCCAAACTGATCTTCCCCGAGGTCAGCTTCTACTAGTTTTTCCATTCGTCTGTAAGGAATTCGTGTTAGTATTTTGCAGCTGTGGCTTATTAAACTGATTGTTCGGTAATTTTCACATCTGTCAACACCTGCTTTTTTTGGGATTGGAATGATTATATTCTTCTTGAAGTCTGAGGGTATTTCGCCTGTTTCATACATCTTGCCATGCTGATTATAAGAAATGGCTCTGAGCACTATGGGACTTAACATCTGAGGTAATCAGTCCCCTAGAACTTAGAACTACTTAAACCTAACTAACCTAAGGACATCACACACATCCATGCCCGAGGCAGGATTCGAACCTGCGACCGTAGCGGTCACGCAGTTCCAGACTGAAGCACCTAGAACCGCACGGGCACACCGGCCGTCATGCTGATTATAGCTACAAACGGTACTGAAATAAAACTTTGATTTTTCTTGGAATCTTAGGTTGTTTGAAGTGCGTCTTTGATAAAGTGCGTTGAAAAATAAATTTTACATTAACACCTACAAACTAACTTTTGCTTTATGACTCCAAAATGGGAATGCTGTTGTATCATGTACAGTAACAGAATCTGTAATGTGAAACAAACTGCAATTGTAACTGTCAAAATTTTGTGGAAGTACCTTCAGTGCCATTTTAAATGCAAACTTAGATAAAACACTATAATTAGGAATGTTGTAGCGTTGCAGCTATTACGCGACTGCAGACTTTTGCAGTAAGTTTTGTTACGTTATCGCAAACTGTTTTGGAAGCCTGCAGTATCATAGCATTCGGCGGCGGCCGACTTGTGGCCTGCCGTATGCGTTAGCGGACCGAGAGAATGCTCACTGCGGAGCGAACTAAAATCATTTAATGACCTCACCTAAGAAACTAAATAACTACGTTAAATATTAGCTGTTTTATTCGAAATTTGGTACATGATCTTTTCTTATTCAGACGAACTTTGTATCGAAATATGATACCGCTACCTATAATAAGTTCGGGTATAAAAAAAAAACCTTTAGAAAAGTACTTAACTGACACTTAAGAAAGTAAATTCAGATAGGAACAATAACAGTTTGTATTTACTTTGTTATCTGAAAACAGTAATAGCACTGTCAGTGTGCCGATTTACTTTATAAACATTTTCAATTTTAAACTTTCGATAATTTTTCTTTCGTAATGAAAATAACAGTTTAAAAGTTAACATCTACATTTTGTGTTTGGTTGAGAGTAAATAAGAGTGAGTGTGAGTATGTATGTGGGACATACGTCAAATTTCAATTCTATATCGTATTATTCCTTACGTAACTATCAAGTGTTACGCCACCCGGGTGTCATGCAAACTGTAAATCCACCTAATTGGCGGATGACGTATGTCTACGAGTGTTTGCTTTTGTAATAAGGCAGCAAGAAAGGTAATATGAGGATAATCAGTTCTAAAGTACATTTCAAGTGTAGTTTTCTCTTAGTTATGGTTTGGTTTGGTTCGGTGGAACATTTTGTTAATATTTGCAGCGTGAAATGACGTAAATGCATATGCGAATGTTGATTGGAGTAAAACAATTTAAGCGCAAATATGATCTTGAAAGCTTGGTCTCACTGGCTGTTCGTTTTGATCAACCAATTAGATAAAGTTTTTCAGGCGCATTGGAATGAGTTCCCTGAAAGCAACGGCATTAGGGAGTCGTGGACAGCCGGCCGGGATGGCCGAGCGGTTCTAGGCGCTACAGTCTGGAACCGCGAGACCGCTACGGTCGCAGGTTAGAACCCTGCCTCGGACATGGATGTTTGTGATGTCCGTAGGTTACTTAGATTTAAGTAGTTCTACATTCTAGGGACTGATGACCTCAGAAGTTAAGTCCCATAGTGCTCAGAGCCATTTGAACTATTTTTGAGTCGTCGACTATCTGCCGGACGAGAAGGTCATGTTAGACGTGTCCGGAAAAGTTATTTGTAAAATGAAGAAGCGACTGTTGTTTCGCGTTCGGTTTATATCGCCGTGCAAGCAGATTCATTTATGGACACTTCTGTGAAGTTTGGGAGATTTTGGAGTGTTTGTTGTAGAGAAAACCGCGTGTGAAACTGTCGGCCTTGGTGAATAATTCTGCGTGGTGTGTTCAGTATGCATTTACAGAACATTTTTTAGCGAGCATCTTCCTTTGAAGAAGCCACTGAAAAGGACTGAGCGTGTAACTCATTTCGTAGCAGAATATGGACTGTATTAATCTCGTAATTTTCGGGTTGGACTTGGTACATTTCTGGCTGTCTTGCGCGTGATATAAGCTGCATGAACTAGTAGTAGATGTGCTGTGGACGTAAATGTGGGCTTGTTGACACCATAACTAAAAGACAACAAAAACATTGGTATCGGGAAGCGGACATTTTCAATGAAGGAAGGAAGCATCCACTTTTGCTCGTTATTACTAGAGATTTACAGGTTTATTTAGTTACCTGAGTTTAGCGGACTATGCAATCCTAAGTTTGGACGATTGTTTTCTTCAACGCTGCTTTTAACATCGTCTACATAGTACCGACGAATGCAGAGCAACGGATGGTGAGCGAACGCTGTACTGAGGTAGGTGTACATTAATTTGCAGCTTGCTTCACTCAGTGCTAGCGAATATATTAACACCATTCCGTAGCACTGCCCATGTTCCGGTCTATTAATTTCTCCTCGCAAGAATTTTGCCTTTCTAGCTCTGTATCTTTCCCTCCGACCCGTTAGCGTTCTCCTTCTCGATGTAGACTAAAACAGCTATAGTTTCGGTATAATAAGAAAAATAGGAAGTTGTAGTTACTCAAAATTAAGAAATTAATAATTAGGGACTTACCTCAGAGTTTTTGGTTGAGGCGTCAAACGAGCACAGAAATGTTCTTACGGAAAAGTAGGTGTAATAACGACGCTTATAGACAACGTTATTTACAAACTTCGCTACTAAATATTTTGATTTCCAGGGCTGACAACATTACTGACCTAGCAGTGGCCGCATTGTAGCTGCCCGGTATAAGTGCGTTACTGCAAATGAACCATGTAAAACGAACATCCTTGGAATGCGATTTCATGAAACGTTATGTTGTTGAATCATTTCTTCTATAGCACCTGATTGGTATGGAAGGTAGAAGGCGGTTATACTGCAGTTTCCGATGTTCAGCTATTAAAAATTTTTGTGCGGGTAGAGAAGATATTATCATAGTTATGAATATGAAAACATCTTTTAGCGGCTACGCATTCACATGATTTTTTTATTCGTGCACATCTGTGTCAAAGTGCCTTTCGAATTATGTAAGTGCCATTGGCATTCATGTGTAATTAATGTTAAACATCGGTACTTCAATGTTCGTGATCACTTATTAATATTATGATTTTTCTTCTGTCTAGTTATCATTATAAGTGGAAAAGTATATTCCGATTTCGCAGAGATGTATCGCCTGTGCATCAAACATATATGGAGAAGAACTGGATGTGGGCGATCAGCGAAATCGCTATCAGACTAGTTTAATGAATCGTCAGAGTGTAATGAAACGCTAAGCTGTAGGCCGAGGGACTTAAAGCCATCAACAGTTTTCAGTAACAGTACCAGAAAGTCTTTGGTTCTCAATAAAACTTTCATTGCTTTTATTTGGTCGATTTTCATTTAATATCTTTAAATTTATTGTCAGTGCACGTCGTTGGCCTATCCTGAAATATTCTAAAATGTCTTAGCTGAGAAAAGATCAGTCGTAAATAGTTTGCAGGAGACAAAAAATTTATAAGTCTCGCCAAATAAATTCCTGTGTAGATATGAAAATTACAGTACATGATTATGAAGAATATCTCAAAAATATGCCGGCCGGAGTGGCCTACAGGTTCTAGGCGCTACAGTCTGGAACCGCGCGAGCGCTACGGTCGCAGGTTCGAATCCTGCCTCGGGCGTGGATGTGTGTGATGTCCTTTGGCTAGGTAGGTTTAAGCAGTTCCAAATTCTAGGGGACTGGTGACCTCTGAAATTAAGTCCCATAGTGCTCAGAGCCATCTCAAAAATATAGAGTGGGACTAACAGTATTTAGGTTTCACATTCAGTACGCTCTGCTGAAGGCAAGTACAAAACTATTGGGGCTATTCCTGAGCAGTAACAAAGAGAATGTGCACAGTCTGTCGCAACCGAGAGTGTTCAAGTCTTTTCACACATCAAGAAAGATGGATACTGTTGCCTGTCATACACTAAGAGCAGATTCATTGCGTTCGTCCCTTCTGTTAATGCATTGCTGGAGCTGTGACTGAAAAGCGCATCTTTCTTTCTTAGAATTTTTAAGTAGTACTTTCTGCACTAGTTGTTATGCTATCAACGATATCTCGGTTCGTACGAATAGTTAAGAATCCCTAGCTTCTTTGTGATACCATATGGAGGTTCGTCACAGTAGGATTTATTCAGGCCAAAAACATGAAATCCAACAAGAACGCTTTGTAGCGCTATCATAGTGTCTCCTAATATTGCTGATTTTGCAGCAAAGAAAATTACACTCTAACACAAAGAAAGAGAGAAGACGTACCACGTAGGAGTTACGCAAACTGCTCGCAAATTGATAACCATATAGGTATCGACGGAAAATGCAAAGAGTAAACTTTGGCGGACGGGGGATGAATGTGTGACGCTGCAGCACAGTTTCGTTGCCCAGCTGACGAAAGTGGAAAAACAGAGGACATGTCGATACCAGGGCATAAAGTCTTTGAGAATTTCATTCCGTGTACTCAGCTGGACAGTCACTATGCATCTCAGACAGACGCGTGAAGAATTAAGTCAAAGAGGTGGGTTGGAGTAATCGGCGAATCGCTCGGTATTTGATCATGAGCGACGGCACTATTCGACGATGTTGGCAGGACTCGGTGAACCATGGTCGAACACAGCGTCAAGAAGGAAGCGGTCAACCTCGAGAGACGACAGAATGGAAGGACCTAGCAATAGTCGTAGAGGCACTCAGAGCCCCGGATCCATTATCATCATCATCAATCAAACGAAGGGGACTGAGTTCATGGCATCCTTTCAAATTACCAAACAGTCGAGCAAAGAAATATGCGTACCATGCAAAAGTATAAATACAGCTGCTTCGCGTGTCTACAACGCGATTTTGTAAACACCTCTACGCCAACGCCGCTTCATAGCTGTATAGACGGCTATTGTTTTAGCCTACAGCCGTTTGAGCATCGCAGCTAAAAGCTGTCAAAAGCGCTGCCAGGTGTCAGGGATTGCTCTAAGATGACTCGGCTGTAGGAGTGTCTTAGTAGTAAAGAATAACTGAATTAAAACTCCATGCAGGATTCGGCATTTCTTCACGCATCTCAGTATTTACGACGTCATATCTCTTGAACTATATGTCATACAATGACGTATTTGGTAGGCATATTCAGGAGCATATGAGGATAGTGTCCGAGAAATTTATTGAAAATGGAAGTGGTGTCATCGAAGTAATAAATATAGTCATGTGTGGTGAGGGTAGTTTTCACGCATTTCATTGTTTACTATGTATCTCCTGACCTGTTATAAATGGGTGGATCGTCCTCCGACAGCGATTGTCATCTGACACAAAGGGAGATGTGTACTGAGTTTGGTTGAAATCGGTTTAGGAGGATATGCTGAACGTATATACGTATTGGTGGATCTGACTGAAAGTCTTAACAGAAGCGCGGGATGACTAAATTACCAAGACGGAGAAAGCTTTACAATAGCTGGTTGGTCGCAAATTAATAGTCACAGTATGTTTTACGGCTCATTTATTATTCACTACGCGTTTCGGGCTCTGCCCATCTTCAGATGATCTGATGGAAAGGTTGTAACAAAAATATTTTTACAATTTTTCAGATTTACTAAAGTGCCTTAAAAGAGGACAACAACTAAAGCATGATTGAGGAACAAGGACAATCAAAAAGAAATAGATACCATTTAGTACACAATGAATATATAACTTCGAGGACAATTTCAGTCAGCAAATGACTTTATCACCAGCATGCCGAGTGGTGTGGCTAGCAGATGGTACCACCTGAGAGAGCTTGCAGACGCCAATTGGCGTGAAGTGCGGTGACGCTGCCGTAAATGGCCGATACATAAGTGCAAGTGGTAATAAAATTATCTATAAAAAAATTTATACAATTTTTTCTTACGCTACAAATGAAAGTTAATTCCAACCTGAGGAAAACAAATTTAAATGCAAATTGTACTGCCCTGCCCACTCGTCTCTTATATGGTGCCCAAAGGATGCTGCTTTCTTGGACAGCTATACAACAATTCAAGCAAGTCACATTAATGTTTTCTATTACAATATTTTGAGAATACTGAACTATAGTTCACAATGTCGTGTCGCAAGCTACTGGTGACATGCAAATATTCAATGTCTTTCGCTGTATAGAATGTCCATGCAAGTAATGGGTATGGACCACAAGTAACGGTTCTTCTAGTGCTCTCTTCTAGACCGGGTATACTAGCATCCGTCTTCTACTGTCCTACAGAGGCTGGCAGGAGCGGCGCTTATATTCTCTTCTGCTAGAGGCCACTCTTGTCGTGGTACGGTCCTAGTCAGCGTACTATTGGCTGACGTCGTCTCATAGTCTACTCTAGTCTTGTATTCTTAAATTTCGGGCCGGCGCTTGTCGTTAAGCCAGAATACAAATTTAAAAACCGAGTTTTATTTCTACAGAGGAGAGCTTATAAGGGCTTGCTGGCGCAAGTGCTTTGACGCTACCGTATATGGCATGAAGTTAATTACAAGTAGCAATTTCAATACAGTGTCTGACATAAAATGTATACAGATTTTTTCTTATGTTGCAAATAAAAATTAATGCTGACATGAGGTAAAGATAAGTTTAAAATGTATGTTCTTACAAAACATATGACAAAAAGAGGAACAGAGCTCTAATCCTGTGGCAAGAAGTAAAAGTTGCTAAATGGACCATAAAATGTACAGGATAGCACAACCTAGCCGAATGAAGTAAGGAAATGCAGATTTTTGCTCACAGTTTTATCCTCTATTTATTCAGCAACAACTCCCAAAAAAATGCTAAAAAACCATTGTCTACTGCTAGTGATCTGTTCATTAATTATTAGATTTGGGGCTGAACGGCTATTAGTGTAAATTTCATTGTCTTCCAGGATATCTAGTGTTCTACCTTGCTGTTCATTACGTAAAATACAATATTTTCGACTCACACATACGTATATGATTCCAAAATGCATAAAATCAGTTTTGTCATATGTACGGATTCTCTGTTATTTACTTTATGAAAATGCGCAGTGTAGTGTACTTAGACAACACTTTACTGGCACTTCTATTTCTAGGAAATGCTATTTTAAAGAGTAGTTATTACCAAAACACTGGTAGTTATGAAATTTTGTACTTCGTGTTGTGGATTGGCAGGAGAGCCAACCCCGCGTTATTAGAGGAAGCCGAAAGGCACGCGTTTTAGCTCACGCAGGCTGGCGTGAGGTCTGGAACAGGTCAAGAAAATTAGACTAGCAAAAAAGGACGTAGCTGTGGAATACTTAACTTTAATCCATGAATGGTGAACATCGCTCTTGACGGTACATGTTTTACAGCATCAATAGTAACTGGTAATGGCGCCTTGCTAGGTCGTAGCAAATGACGTGGCTGAAGGCTATGCTAACTATCGTCTCGGCAAATGAGAGCGTATTTTGTCAGTGAACCATCGCTAGCAAAGTCGGCTGTACAACTGGGGCGAGTGCTAGGAAGTCTCTCTAGACCTGCCGCGTGGCGGCGCTCGGTCTGCAATCACTGATAGTGGCGACACGCGGGTCCGACGTATAATAACGGACCGCGGCCGATTTAAAGGCTACCACCTAGCAAGTGTGGTGTCTGGCGGTGACACCACACTTCGGACGTAGCGTTCGTATTCCCCAACCTTAACAACCGAAAATAGCAGTACTGTTGTCTTCAAACCTTTATTTAATGTCATTATTAATAAATTAATAACTTCCTTGTGGCTACCAGCTTTTTGCAAGCTTTTCTGTTTTGACGTTGCTTCTGCGACTTGCGAGTGAATTTCGCTGCTTGTTTCATGAAACGGCGTCTTATTGGACCTAACGAGGGTTAGTGGACACTGAGCTTCCCACCACAGAATACTCTGTACTGCTCAACGGTTATCAAACCCGAAACTTCTGCATTACTAGCTAGTCATGGTAACCACTAGTCCATGAACGTGGTCTAATTTTTCATGCAAACACATGTTCGCAGTCAGCCTTTTGAAATTATGAACAGGATGTTCGCGAGTGAGAACCTACATATTGGCCTGTAGCGCGCCTGTGTTTTGTGCTGCGCTGAGCTGTCTGCTTTTTACATAGTAGCTGGATTCCGTCGAGTACGCCTTACAAAGCGACGTGATAGTGCTACTGCAGTGTAGTATAGCGCTGGTTTTCATTCCAGTTTATTTGCCGCTTGCCTTCAGGCAAATTACCGAGCGACCGACTTTTCTTGCAGCTTATATATTTTACGCCACAGGTGTGTAGAAGTAAGCATATCCAATGACCGCACAAAAGGTCTTACAGGCGTTTCACGTTTTGTAGAAAACTAAGTCGTTGCAATGCAGCAGCAACCGTATGTTCCAATTCCAAAACATTGTCGGTTGTTCCGTTGTAGGACAAATTCATTTCAAGTACTATTTTTACGTAGTTGAGCAACGATATTTTTACTTTACTGAAATTGTTATATCAATATCGTTCCTTAAACATCACAAACTGTTTCTTTATTCTATCAGAGGCAGATTCCACAAAGTAGCTATTACCAATGATAAAACTTATATTAGGATCTATCTCATTTTCACACTCAACTTTAGTAATTTCATGGTAGACTTTATATACGTCTTAATTCATATGTCAGAGTTTTTTAAAGATATATTTATTTTATACATCAAATGCACATGAATTAATACAATAGAACAGCCAAAATTAGTCCTTGTAAGTAATTGTAGTTCCATGAAGAAGAGAGGGAAGTATCAATAATCAAGATCTACCTTGTTCAGCTAAAAGGGTAGACGACATGATTTGTTCTTGCTGGCGACCTCGTGACTTATTACGAAGCTTGATGTATTTTTAAATAACTTTGTGTAAATCCTGTGTACGGAACTATCCACACCTTCTGCGGTTCGTATACACACTTTTTTGTGTACTGTTTCAATGCATATCATTTACACCTTCGGCCCTGGCGTCAAAATCAACGTACACACGAGATATAAGTTGAAGGAAGGAACAGATTTTTTCACGTACATTGGTACGAGTGCTCTCAACTTTCTGAGATTAAAGATGTGGTTTACAGCGCTTTCTTGTAACGCCTCCCATTTTAGTTTGCTGGGCACATCTGTGACGCGAACGCTGACTAAACAGTCATGTGATGAAGCGCGGATCAAGTTTCCGATTTTTCGTACTTCTTCCGTTAAATCTGCATGGTAAGGGTGCAACACCGCCATCCATTCGACGGGGTTGTACACAGCATCTCCGCTGTTTCAAAGTGTGTGACTGAAGTACAATGTACTTTAGTGAAAGCAAGAACTGCATTGAATCAAAGCAACAACGGAAAGCTACGGCGCGACACACATTTCTGCGTAGCTCAGCAGTAAACTGACTAATAATGTCTATTGTCGTTTCAGTATTTATTTTCTCAGTCTATGAACTTAAACTGCGTCGAATGTTACTCATTACTGCATTGTGCCAATGTTTATTATCTGAATTACATTTCTGTCAGCTGTAAGTTGTTCCTTGTCTCTAAAATCGAGGTCCGCATTACTTGTCTAGAGGTACATGGGAAGAACTCGCTGGCGATCCCTTCGAAGTTTCCACCTTTAATCCGCCTGAACTGAGATAAAGTGAAGGCTGTGGTATCCGTTCTCCTCTCCAGTTATCTATGAAATGAGAACATTATTCCTATCTTGTGGACTGCATTACCGTTTTTATTGTTACTAGAAGCGCTTTAAACATTTCTTAATATCGACTTTCGTATTTATTGCTTGAATATAACGTATTGGTTTGGCCGGGGCGTTCCACAAGTTACTTTCACTGGATTTATCCTTATGGTTCCTGCAATAAACAATTATCTCTGTGTAAATTATTTTAAACAAGACTTATTATGGATTTATTAAGAAGGTGTAATTATTGATTATGTTAGATTTCAAAATTTTCTCTCCTGATTTCTTTGTAATCCTCAACAAATAGCAAGATAACATAAACAAAACACTTTGAAATTTGACCTGAAGATATGACGATTGCTTGTAGCCTATTATAAATTATTAGAGAGTCTATGTAAAATGTTTTAATCTGGTATCAATCAGCTACTGAGAAATTTACAGCAATCACTCAGTACCCTTGGAATTAATGAAAGCCGGCCGTGGTGGCCGTGCGGTTCTAGGCACTTCAGTCCGGAACCGCGTGACTGCTACGGTCGCAGGTTCGAATCCTGCCTCGGGCATGGATGTGTGTGATGTCCTTAGGTTAGTTAGGTTTAAGTAGTTCTAGGTTCTAGGGGACTGGTGACCTCAGATGTTGAGTCCCATAGTGCTCAGAGCCATTTGAACCATTTTTTTAATTAATGAACCGTCACTACAGGTTCCTGTTGAGTAAGAAATCCGGCACGCAGCTTGTATTTCAGTGTGAGGTACTCACTCCAGTACTTCAAGGTACACACCTTCACTGATCACAAAGAACGAATATATCTTTTAATAGTGCTTTGAATGAACATATTAAAAGTCTGTTTTAGTGATATGAGATCTCATATATGTCACTAATGCCGGCTAGAGTGGCCGAGCGGTTCCGGGCGCTACAGTCTGGAACCGCGCGACCGCTACGGTGGCAGGTTCGAATCCTGCCTCGGGCATGGATATGTGTGATGTCCTTAGGTTAGTTAGGTTCTAGGGGACTGATGACCTCAGAAGTTAAGTCCCATAGTGCTCAGAGCTATTTGAATATGTTACGAATGCCACTATCGTAGAGAGAATAGAAATCATATTTCCTACTGACTATAAAATAAAATTCCACTTACACTTCCTCTGTGCTGTTTCACTTATAAAAACAATGTTCTCCAATATCATGTGATCCTAAGGCACTAGGCCATTGATAGAGTGCTGCAACAACATTTATACGTGACAAAAAATTAAACTCTCAAGTTCTTAATAGGTTGTGTTAGTTAGGCGATGTCGTTTTCAATGATAAAGCTTTGTAGAAAAATAACTCGAAAGTAGAAAACAACTTCCTACAAACAACTACTTCGCAAGATTTCAAATGTAATGATTATCAGCTGAATATAGGAGGATGTAAATCTGTGTAAAATCGAACACGGAAAACTCCAAGATGGACAATGACAATATTATGGAAAAGATATACGGCTATTCACCATACACAGGAGATGATGAGTCGCATATAGGCACAACAAAAAGACTGCTAAATGTGTGAGCTTTTGTCCAGAAACCCTTCTTCTAAAGTAGAAAACACACACACATTCACACAAGCACAACTCGCACGCACATGACCACTGCCTCTGGCCACTGAAGGCAGGTCTGGCCTCAGTGGCCAGAGAAAGTGGTCATGTGTGTGTGAGTTGTGCTTGCGTTAATGTGTGTGTTGTCTAATTTAGACAAAAGGGTCACCTGTTTAGCTGTCTTCTTGTTGTGCCTGTATGCGACTTAACATCTCTTCTGTATGGTGAGCAGCGATCTTAGAATTCACTCAGTATCCACAAGAAACCGTTAACTGTTGGTGAAAAACTGTAATCTGAACCTTTTCTTTTTTTTTAATCAAAGGCTATTAGATTTGGAAGTGAGATATATCTTCTTCTAGCGCCTTGTGACAGCGCTAATGCAATGTTTGTTTTGCTTCGACAGCAGACTCGTATGCTTCTGTTCAGACAGATGCGCCAGGTATATGGAACGCCGAGAAAGCCATAAGAGAAAATTACTCAGTACTTGCATAGAGGAACGAAACTGCTCGCTAGATGTGTTGCAAATAACCGTTTCATGATCATATTTGAGAACACACCTTCCACAACCAATTCCAACGAACTTTTCACTGTCCCAGCAAAAAGCAAATCACAAATATGTGATACCGAAAATATTCTGTGGCTATTCCTTTGAGACGATCGGAATTAAGGGAATTCAGTCAGCAGTTCACAGAAGGAATGTACCTAAAATTCAGGGCTTGGCAGCGTTCATAGTAGGAGATTAAAAACACACCATCAGGCCGTAACAAAAATTTATTTATTACCTCTCATGTCAATCAATAGTTAAAGGTGTGCCATTTAGTAATGTGTAAGTATTGTCCATTGCGTGGGTTACTTTTTGAATATGGCTCCTGTCAAATAATGCCCCCTCTGCAAAACACATTCATCCAGGCGGCGTTTGAAGCTTTCCATAACTTGGCGTAACGTATTCCCTGGGACTTTGCCGACGGCCGTTCTGATGCGATCCTTCAACTCAGGAATGATGACACAACGTGTTCGGAACACTTCTCGCTTCAGGTAGCCCCCAAAGGAAAAAGGCTGCACATGAAAGGTCAGGTGTCAGGTGAGCGAGGCGGCCAGGAAATGTCACCAAAAAGGGAAATTATTCTACCGGGAAATGTCTGTCGCAAGAAATCCATGCAAATTCTGGCCACCATTCCGAGGGAATACGTTACGCCGATTTATGGAAAGCTTCCAACGCCGCCTACATGAATGTGTCGAGCAGAGAGTGCATCATTTGACAGGAGTCATATTCAAAAAGTAATCCACGCAATGGACAATGACTTACACATCAGTAAATGGCATACCTTTAACTATTAATTGACATAAGAGGTAATAAATAAATTACAGTAACTGCCTGATGGTGTGTTTTTAACATCCTACTATGAACGCTGCCGCACGCTGTACAAACATGCGGGGATCAGGATCAGCAATAAGGAACTGACGTTTGGGGGTTTGCTCTGGGGCTCGTATTCACACGTTGCCACTATGACGGACATATGGTGGCAAACCAGCAGTTATAGAAACAGAGTAGGTGCTCACAATGTCGTATGTAGTACACGACTGCTCTGCGATTGCTGACTCCCATGCAGTCGCATTTCATCCAAGGTTGAAAGATATTCCGTGACTCTCATCGCACAGTAGGAACGAAACGACAGTCAAGCACATCTTTAAAACCACTTCTCGACATTTTCAGTATTTCTCACATGGTGATCACAGATTTTATTTCAGAGGCATTACCTCTTGTGCTACGCATCGCCGACTAAATGTAGCACCTAGAATCGCTGTCCACTACATGGGGCACACAAATCATTGTGACCGTACTGAAGTCTGGAAAAAGGGAGTGATAACGCTGGTTGTTGTTGCGCTAACCGGAACACAAAACCTGCGGAAAGGACTGTTAAACCACGGTTTGGAATAGTGTGAATACATGTACTTAGTGCGGCTCACATGGAGTGAATTTACAGAGAGAAGGAGAACATATGATGATAACGCAGTCGTCAACGACCGACATATTGGCAGCGTTCGCCGTTGTCGTCACGGTTACAGCGGAATAAAACGGAGTTAGCAATCGTAGTAACATTCGGGATAGTCAGAAGCCAGAAGCGGATGTAAGTTCCTTTGTCAAACGGATTCGTGTATTATTTATGGTAATAAAAACTAGCTACACTTATTATTTTATGAAGCGCATCAGTGTAAATGCGTAAACTATGATTAGGTGCTGCTTAATGTGCAGTCTAAAACGCGTTTGGTTCTCATTACTACTGAGACAGTATTATACAGAAAGACTCAGCTCTGCTATTCACCTCCAATATTTCCAGACCCGTTTAAGGTACCGTAATTATATTTTCACCCGGGTGAATTGTGAGAAAGTCCACTCTAAAAGACGTATAATGTCCTTTCATACCTATGTTAGTCGCAGAGATATCAGTATCAACTTCGCTTTTCCAAATATAGCTACAATAATTGGCGCTGATTTTGTCTTCGTTAGAAAGAAGACATTCAATGGCCGTTCACTATTCAAAATAAGATTACTAGTTTCCGAGTACTTACAGTTCAAAAATGGCTCTGAGCACTATGGGACTCAACGGCTGAGGTCATTAGTCCCCGAGAACTTAGAACTAGTTAAACCTAACTAACCTAAGGACGTCACACACATCCATGCCCGAGGCAGGATTCGAACCTGCGACCGGAGCGGTCTCGCGGTTCCAGACTGCAGCGCCAGAACCGCGCGGCCACTTCGGCCGGCCGTACTTACAGTATTTAGGACTTAGGATATATCTGTTTTGAAAATGAAACCGATTTCTGTTTTATGCGGCAGTTAGTGAAATGATATCCAAATAAGGAAACAGTCAAGTCGGACAATGTGCACATAGTGTACAGTCGCGGTACCAGTATAAAAGGGCACAGACGGAATGTGGATTTCATAGGGTCTGTGTTATTAACTTATGCCGAGTGACAGTTAATTTGATAAATATCTTTCGCAAACCGAGGAAACTAGGTACGCTGTTTCCTTACAGAGAATGCAGAAAGAACGTAGAGACAACAGTTCAACTGTGCGCGGTAATGTACTCCATGAGACGGTAACCAACAAGAAGGGAATCATCAGCAAGTGTGCAAACAATTGTTACCGCAAGGGCAGTTGAATACTACGCAGATGAAGCATGCAAGCAGTAGAGCAAACGAAATACTCTGTAAGACACAAAACAGAACGATGCAGCACGAGAGAATTATCCGAATAGGATGGGAATCGGTAGATGCCATGATTGCATGATTTATTGAAGAATAATAGTTTTACAAACTGAGGAAGTCAATATCGTGTTGGGCCACCTCTGGCTCTTACGCGAGCAGGCACTCTGCTATGGATTTATTCGTGCAGTTGGTGAATGTCACTCTGAGGGATATCGTACCAATTTCTGTCCAATTGGAACGTTAGATTGTCATTTTCCCGACTTGGGATAATAACAGGGGAGAGATCCGGCGTCTTCAGTGACCAAGGCAGTGTTTGGCAAACACGAAGACAAATGGCAGAAAATATTTACGTGTACAGGCGGGCATTATATTGGTGAAATGTAAACCCAGATTGGACTGCCATGAAGAACAACAAAACGGATCGTAGAATATCGTCGACGTACGGCTGAGCTGTAAGTTCGCCGCAGATGACAACCAAAGGGGTCCTGTTATGAAACTAAATGGCACCCCTGACCATGACTCCTGGTGGTGGAAAGTATGGCGGGCGACATCTTGGTACCCCACCGCTATCCACCTCGTCTTCAGACACATCCTTCACCTGGAATCTCATTGACTGGAGCAGAATTGTCTTCCCGCATCGGACTGAGCTCCAATGGGCAGCGAAGACGTGTCTATCGATGCTCTGGACAGCACTGGAATACTAACCTGACTTTCGCCGGCCGTATGGCCCAACAGCGAGGAGTGATAATCAGGGGTGCCATCTCTTTTCATAGCAGTGCGACGTCGATTATATTCTACGCCCCTGTTGCCTTCATGGCAAGCCATCCTGGGTTTACATTTCAGCAACATGACGCCCGTCCACACACGGCGGCAGTTTCTCCTTATTTTCTTCGTGCTTGCCCGACACCATCTTGATCAAGAAGGAAGCCGGGTCGAACTCCAATTGATAACGTTTGGAGCATTACGGATAGGCCCTTCAATCAGCGCAGGATTTTGACAGTCTAACGCGCCAAATGGACAGAATATGGCACGATATCCCTCAAAAGTACATCCAACAACTCTATCAATAAGTGCCAAGCCGGATAACGGCTGGCATAAGAGCCAGAGATGGACCAACAGGTTACTGACTTGCTCCATTTGTGAAGATCTTTCTCCTGAATAAATCAAACCAATTTTCTGAAACTGAAATAAGTCGTTTGTCTGTTCATGTGCGCCACACATACTGATTTCCGTCTCTTTCGAATATTTCCTTTGTGGTACGTCGTTCTACTTTTTTTTTTGGTCTTAGTGTGTAGATGTTCTGACAACTGTTGTTCATAGTCCACATGTATGCTCAAGAAGAACTGCAACTTTCTTTGAAATAAGACATCATGCACAGACAGCTCGCATCCATTTCATGCAACTTCCGCAGTATATCACCCAGCTGGGTAGCAGAAGGCACATGGAATTCTGCCGCTCGGATCTTTCCTAGTTATCGGGTAGGACGCGAAGACTATCAGTTACAAGTATGTATACCTCCCAATCTTTTATCTTCTTTTCAACAAGTTACATTTTGTAACGATGAGAGTACAGAAAATTTATACTCAAATGCTTTATTATTAAATATAGTTTACAACCACCCTTTTTTTATCTTGCTGGTACGGCCATCACTTTACTGATTTGTCTTATATAGAATGTGCTAAGATATGCAGACGACGGCCTCTAATCATAATATATAGGTTGAGACATATCTTTATCATGACTGATCTGAGGATGGCTGTGTAAGCAACAGAAACCAGTTACCAAATTTAATGTTATGTATTATTTACTCTTTACACAATTAAAAGATTTTGTATAAAACCTTTCTAAAGTTAGCTGAGAAAAAAATCGGATCGATCGAGCCGATTTGTTTAATTGCAGTTTGGCGCACCAAGCAGACGACATGAATCTGTTCTAGACTGGCAATATACAATCACAGATTAAAATACTAAAGTCAGAGACTGAGTCATCGATTAATAACAAGGTAAATAATATCTTCTGCACTGGCTGTTAAAATACCTTTATTACAAGTCGCTACAGGTTCCGCATCAATAGAATGCATCTTCTGGTGGTCCCTACAAGAAATTAAAACATTACGGAACTATAATGACTTGAAAATGTGTACAACCATAAAGCGCCGTATAGCAATGAGAGCTGTGCTCTCACAGGCTTTTTAAGCAGTGATAACTCCGCAGAGTGAGTGTTTACAGCCAAGTCCCATCGCGTATCATTAATATAGAAACAGAAAGCACACTAAAACCGGTAGTCCGTGATTAAACTGACTGGGACCACGTAACACCGGTAAACGATAGGAAGCAGAGCAAACCTATTTAGAATTCTGACAACCGTATAATTATGCAAACTAACTATAAAGACCACATTAACATGTCTGAACTTCAGTAGATAGGTACAGTAGAGCATAGATATATAAAAAAACATACTACTTTACGTATTCTGCAATACTACGTACACTCTACACGCTTTCTGATTCGAAAAATAAAACAGCACAGCATTCAAAACGTTCATGTCCGTTGCTAGGCTTTTCAGGATTACATTATCTTCTATTTTAAAGCTTTGATCTTTAACTACGAATCTTTTTTAAAAAAGAAAAATTATTGTTGACCAACAACAGTACTTAAGTTAGACTCACAGTAAAGCCAACCTCCACCTTTTCTGTCAGAGAGAGCATGAGTTCAGTGCGAGACTCGCGCTAGCTCCACTTGGCACACGTGACTCGCCATACCGACTCATCAGTACAGTTTACGCTGGCGACGCACACGCTTCTGTGCTGTCTGCGACATGGTACGAATTCGAGCTCTATTACATATTTCTATAGAAGTTATGACCTGTTAACGTGGCGTTTTAGTTAGTTCGCGAAATTGCACGCTTGTCAGAATATTAAATGGGTTTATTCCGCTTCAGGTGTTCCGCGGTCCCAGTCATTTCAACCATGGATTATAGCTTTTAGAGTACTATTTATTTTTATCTTGACGGGACTTGGCTCTAAGCAGTCACTTTGAAGCGCATCCCTGTTTAAAAAGAATTGAGGGCACAACTTTTATGGCTAAATTGCGCTTTATGGTTGTGGACATCTATTTTCCAGCCAATGTAATTCTATTATGTTTTAATTTATTGTACAGATCACCTGAAGATGCATCTTTATTGATGCGAAACCGATAGTGACTTTGTACCCTTTTGGCTGCGGTTGACCGAGCTTTAAAATAACACGAATAATGACAATCATCTGGAAAAGGAAAGAGAAATATAACTCTAGAATGAGATTTTCACTCTGCAGCGGAGTGTGCGCTGATATGAAACTTCCTGGCAGATTAAAACTGTGTGCCCGACCGAGACTCGAACTCGGTTCCTTTGCCTTTTCACTCAGAACGATCGAACTGACCCTGGGAGTCGAAGAGAGGGCTATCACCGAACTCAGCGAAACATTTATCTTCATAATTTTGTTATCCTGTAAAAGAGTATTCACGGAGAAGATGAAGTTGAAGCACCATGGCGCTTTAACACAAGACAGCACACATCACCAGAACAAGTTGAACGTTTAGCTCTGTGTAAGAAAAGGATGTTTCAGTTCCTTGAAAACCACTGTGTTTTTTTGGGGAAAGTGCTTATTCAATTCGCCCCTATACATTGAGACCACAAACTGCGTCAAAAAAAAAAGAGTTTTTGTGGATAATATTTTCT
Source organism: Schistocerca cancellata (assembly GCF_023864275.1). NCBI lineage: Eukaryota > Metazoa > Arthropoda > Insecta > Orthoptera > Acrididae > Schistocerca > Schistocerca cancellata. The sequence continues at coordinate 75,725,158 of NC_064628.1, forward strand.
ATTTCGATGTAAGTGCCTCGCGGAGCTGAATGTTTTCTGAGATGTTCGATGTAAGCGTTTCGCGGCCTCCGGTGGCTCGTAGCAGAGTAATTGCACTTAGTTTTAATTTTCACCCCATTTTACCTTTTGTATCGGGATTTCTCTTAAATTACATGCACAAAAGTGCAAACGGTGACGGTATGTGCTGTTGGTCTTCTTCGGGAACAAACCTGTTTCATGCATCGACGGTAATTGCCGTACAGTCAAGTAACTGTGAGTACAAGCACATTGTCAGCTGCAACGCGGACACCAAAAAATATTAGCTTTTATTGCCTTCCTAAGTCGATAAGGTTTTACGTTCAGTGCCAAGGCGTTCCAGCAAGTTACACGTTCTGCTGTACGTGTGCTGAATTGGCAGACAAAAATTCTAGGGCAGTATAGAGCCGCACCAAGGAGCGGCATAGTCCAGCACACTCTGAGTAAACAATGCGAAAGCATGGGAGAGAGACTGCCTTCCCCCCCCCCCCCCCCCCCCCCCCCCCCCCCCGCCTTACAGTGAGACGATTCTGGATTTCAGTCTCTCGTGTTCTAGAATTGCTACAGGGCAGACAGCTTTCTGCCGGCTGTCCTTACCTCAGTCTCTTATTACACAGCTTGACAACTTCTGAGAAACAACTGGCACTTGCTAAGAAAAATGCGTCAGTTGCTGCCGAACAACAGACAATTGCTACGGAACAGCAGACAGTTGCTAAGGAACAACCGACAGTTGCTACGAACACTCAACCGATGATAGTAAAGGGAGGTGTCGAATGGCGGGACGTGTTAATCGCAGCGAGCCTGTGCACCAACACTCTCTATGTATTCGACAGTCCATGCCGTAAGGTGTTTGGCGAAGGTTAGTGCGCTACATTCCGTGTGGTACAACAACATATCTGGAACACATAATTTGGGTGTTCACGACTACGGACGAACAGTTGGACGGCTCGAACCTTGTGCCACTACTGTGCCCACAGTAATGGGTGGGTCTAAAAGTGTCATCTAGCGATTAAAAAAGGCCGCTGGAAGTGGAAATGTTATGCGAAAGCATGCCGGTGGTCGTAGACGCACCACCGCACGGCAAGAGGTTCGGTACGTAGCGCTGGTATCGGAAAGGAACAGAAGTCTCATTCCTAGGCGGACTGCTTCGTACCTTGCTACTAATATGCCAGAACAACAGTACCTACAAGGTTATAGATGCAGTGATACCACCATTCCAGACAGATTTCCGCAGAAACCGTAGCTGATGCAAGCAAGTACTGCCTTTGATATCATACAAAGAAGATGGGGCTTTCAGAGAGGACTGAAAACGTCAGTGGTATTCATAGACTTAACAGCTGACTACGATACTGTTTGGCTGGATGGACTCATGCTGAAACTGAAGAAAGCGATACTATGCCTTCGGCTCACGACTTCCTTGAAGAACGTGCTCACCAACCGCAACTTTAAAGTGACAACTTGAATGGAAGTCAGTAAATCTGTATAAGATGTAAGTAGGCTGTTTATGTTTTCTTATTGGCAACGTTACGTAGCGCTCTGTATGAAAATCACTGGCTGTGCTGTGTGAAGTCTGTGGCCAATTTGCATTGTGGTCAGCCATTGTAGTGTTGGGCAGCTGGATGTTAACAGCGCGTAGCGTTGCGCAGTTGGAGGTGAGACACCAGCAGTGGTGGATGTGGGGAGAGAGATGGCGGAGTTCTGAAATTTGTAACACTGGATGTCATGAACTACTATATTTATTATGACTGTTAAGGTAAATACATTGTTTGTTCTCTATTAACATCTTTCAATTGCTAACTATGCCTATCAGCAGTTAGTGCCTTCTATAGTTTGAATCTTTTATTTAGCTGGCAGTAGTGGCGCTCGCTGTATTGCAGTAGTTCGAGTAACCAAGATTTCTGTGCGGTAAGCGATTTGTGAAACGCATAGGTTAATGTTAGTCAGGGCCATTCCTTTGTAGGGATTTCTGAAAGTCAGATTGCGTTGCGCTAAAAAATATTGTGTTTCAGTTTAAGCACAGTCTTGTTCAATTTTTCTAAGGGGACGTTTCAAAGATCAAGAATGGACTAACTCAAGGCTCAGTCGAAGCACCACTACTATTCAGCCTCTACACAAGCGCTATGCCTTACACAGTGAGCAAAAATTTCGGATACGTTGACGACCTAGCTATAGCGGTGAAAGGGAAATCCCTCGAACAAGGGGCAAAGATCTTAACGAATGACCTAGAATTTCCTAACAAGTACTACAGAAGACAGCGTCTTCACTCTAACTATTCTAAGACAGAAGTCTGCCTTTTCACCTCAACAATAAAGCAGCCAATGAAATGCTGACAGCGTTATTTGACCAACAGAGGGTGTGACACAACTTCCATCCAAAATATTTGGGCTTAACACTGGACAGGACCCACAACTACAAAGAACATCTTAAAGATGTTGGTCAGAAGCTCAAAATACGGAATAATATTATTAGTAAATTGGCGGGTAGTTCCTGTGGTGCAGATGCATCTACTCTACGAACAGCAGCAACATCAATAGTCTACACCACAGCAGAATACTGTCCTGCTGTCTGGCAGAGAAGTCACCATACCAACTTGGTAGACGGGCAGCTCCACGACACGATGCGTATTATCAGTTAGACATTAAAAACTACCCAAATGGCTCTCTGTTGTCGCCAACGTAGCACCGCCAAAACTAAGACGGCAAAAACCATCTACTACAGAATGGGGAAAATAACACAAATAGATAACGAAAATGCCCACCTATTCAAGACGTCATTACCAAATCGCCGATTGAAGTCACGACACCCGATATGGAATAACAGCTGCATCAGAGGAGAGGATAGTTTCAACCTTACAGACGCTTGGAAAAAGTAATGGGAGAAATCAGTCAGTGATTATCACCTTATAGCTGACCCCTCAAAAGTACTAAAAGGGTTCGACTTTAATAGGATAGACTGGGTTGAGCTTAACCGTATCCGAAGTGGCCACACTAGATGCAAAAATGGGAATTCGTAGGTAACCCAAGCTGTGACTGTCTGACATCCGAGCAAACTCTGGGCCACATCACAAAAGTGTGCCTTACTAGGAAATCCCGTGGATCAGAAGAGCATAGAAGCAACACCTCAAGCTATGAGATGTATGCAAGACCTGGACATCGATGTGTAACCAGTAGCTTCTAGTCTCGCATGATACATATTTCTGTATATCATATCACATTGATCACTTGCATGTATAAGAAATATTTTATTCACTAGTTTGTTATTTTAATTATATTTGTATATATATTCCTAAGCATCGTAATGGCAATTTTTGCATGTATGCTGCTGGTATGTCATACGATAAATAAATAAACTATGCCAGTACCATTCCGCGCCGGTTACATCAGGTTGGTTTGTGCGCCTGGAAGCCTGCCACTTCAATCATGGCGTCGGTGAGTAATAGTCCGTTCGCGTAGGGAGCATGTTGGCGGTGATCAGCAACAATGGTCCACAATGACGTTCTACGAAGAACCCCGCTTCTTTGTGGCAAGCGATTCTGACCACCAGTTAGTGTGGAAAGAGAGCGGAACATGTTACACGGTACAGAATGTTCATAAAGTTATAGCTATGCCCTAAAGGTTACGGTGTGGGCAAGCATTACGCACAGTGGCCAAGCAGTGTCGCATATCTTTGCGGAAGGTACCGTTACAGCACAGCGGTTCAGCATGGAGATTATTGTGGATCTCGTCCGTCTGCCTATATGTGGGGTTAGTATCGACTTTCATGGACGACAATGGCCGCCCACTGCTGAGCTGTCGGACACAATAGGAAATGAAGATATTGAGAGTATAGAATGGCCTGCGGACTCCCTGGACCTAAACACTACAGATCATGCCTCTATGCTCTTGCAACGAAAAACCCCTCCCAGAGCCGCGCGAGAACTGAATACTGCGCCGGCCGCGGTGGTCTAGCGGTTCTGGCGCTGCAGTCCGGAACCGCGGGACTGCTACGGTCATAGGTTCGAATCCTGCCTCGGGCATGGGTGTGTGTGATGTCCTTAGGTTAGATAGGTTTCAGTAGTTCTAAGTTCTCGGGGACTTATGACCTAAGATGTTGAGTCCCATATTGCTCAGAGCCATTTGAACTGAATACTGCCTAGAGAAAGGAGTGGGACAATGTTCTCCAAGGACTCCACAACTTATTGATAGGCAGCATTGAATAACAGGTGGAAAGTGCATTAGTGTACGAGGAGTGCATATTCCTTACGGGGTGTCTGATCCGTGTCAAACATGAACGTTATTTATGTCTATTATCCTGCTTTCCCAGTTGGTAAAATCTGTACCATTTTTCTTTTTAAATATGACTCTTCACCTCTGTTTCATGTCGTCCACCATTGCCAATGATTATTCCCGTTCATCAATGTCTCTGTCCCTTAGTAGTTGTCAAGCAATGTATTATTCCGTAGTAGCTCTGAAATGTCATCGTTCTTCTTAATGTCTTTTAGCACCTAACCACAAACCACTTTGTCCATACGAGTGGCATGTGGGATATTCTTCCTGGAGGATTATTTCTAAAGCGGTATATGCAATAATAATCAAACATTTTATTGGATTTCCTGCCATTCATTCGCCCTGACAATCCACTTCTTACACACCGCTCACAGCCCTCTCGAGCCATCCTGTGCGTTGCCTTATGCAACTATAACACCTAATTTACTATTTCACCCAGTCTTGTAAAAAACGATAGAAGATTAGAGTTTAACGTCCTAACAGCGAATTCATAAGCGACGGAGCAAACAGTTAGATTGTCTTGATAAGGTAACTTACCTGTGACAGCCAGGAAAAATACTAACAATTTTCTTAAACTTTACGCTGCTCTAACTAAACAACGTAGGATGAAAATTTTAGGACAATAGGAGTGCTTCTTGCTAAACTTGTGATATAAAATTAATCACCTTAGTTCTCATATTGACTTTGTTACAATTTTTTTGTGAAGATCAATAAATCACATGTTCTATTTGCCGGTCAATACTTGGAATCTATATACTATGTCTCCTACTTACTTGCTTGAAACTTTACATACACATGAACAACATGTCTGTACAAAAAGCAGACTAAAATCATGTCATTTCAGTCACACGTTTTTATTCTAGTAATATTTACATCTGATAATCAAAATTAAGGTTACTTTTCTATAAGTAGTCAGTATGTATATTTCTTCTCGTTGGTAGTAAGTTAATATCTTCACTCAAAAGAATATCCTGAAAATCCCAAAAAATTTCAAAGCTCTAGCTCAAATACATTTTTTTCATACAACAAATATGCCAGAAAATGTAATTCTCGTGATATTCAATGCAAAGTTATATTTGATCTACGGAGCGCCTCTGTTTTTCTTAATACATTCCAGCTGCGTAATCTTCTTGGTTTATAAATTTATCATCTTGTCTCTTCATTTCCTTGTTTCTCCATATTATGTTCGCCTCCTTTTTGTTTCCTTAAGGACGAACTTACCAGCTTTGGCCTCTCTCATGGAATCAACTGCCACCAGTGATTGCCTCGTACTGAATCCATAATGTATTCCTGGCAACTCTTCACACGTGTACCAAAATACTTTTTGGGGGAATAATAACTTTCAAGAATGACAAAATATCAAAAACTGAAACTACCAAAACGTTTATAAGCAAAACGAAGCTCGAAAACCAAAAATATAAAGGTATAACATATACTATGTCAAAGTGTTTCTTCTAGCAGGGCTGCCAATTCGAGTAACATGTTGTATCGTATATATTTCTCGAATGAAAGTCTAATGACAACATTTGACGTGTGAAAGCAGCGGGGACGTGGGAGTGGCCGTACACCAAGAGATCTTTAAATTCATTTTCAAATAATTTCCCGATGTCCAACTTAGTTGTTTTAAATGTCATTTTATTCCAAAAACTGTAGCATTGTTTTAAGGTGACAAACAAAAAAGTCGATTTTTTCAGTTGGATAAAAAAGCAAGTTAACTTAAGGACGGGGAGGGAAATGGGTCGTGACCTTTAAAAGGAACCATACCCCACTTTGCCTGAAAAAATCTGGGAAAATCATAGAGAACCTAAATATGGATGACTGCAGACAGATTTGAACCGTCGTCCTCCGAAATGCAGGTCCAGTGTGTCTGTCACGGAGCCACCTTTCTCGGTCCCTATGTGGCAGTCAGTACTGCTCAGTTCTGTCTAATGTTCATTTTTCAAGCACTGTTAGTTTTTAGGTAACAGTGATACACAGCGTAATGGATAGGTTTAGAGATGAGTTCGTCTACATGTGCCTCGTAAATGGCTTCGCTGACTACAGTGAAAGAAACGCACTGCAGTGCTATGTTGAGCAGTTCGTGCTGCAATGGTAATCACGTTACACCGTCTTTATATCTGTCTGAGGATTGTTACATTACTCGTTTTTGTGTTGTACGTTTCGATGATGTTATAAAAGAGAATTTTTCACTCTAGTGAATGTATTTCTGTAGACGCAAATGTAATTTGGAATCAAATCGAAAAAAAATTGTTACTCTGTAACGAGCCACCGGAAACTGTGGGTCCCTTACATCAAATTTCTCAGAAAATGTCCCTGAAAGACGCCGAGGCCTTGTCAGAGGAACCCAGGGTCTTCCTGGATACTTATCCTAAAAAAATTACAATAAAAAAAGGTCGACTGTATATAAAACGAATGGCAGTCCTAAAACATAATGTGTGCCCGACATTGGAACTGCGGCAATTAAATAAAACGATTGCCTTAAGAACGAGTGTCCTAGCGATTAATAATATAACGCGTATTCGGCTTGAAAAACCCGTTCCACTGGCTGATTTACCTCTTCTGTTGTTTCCCTATATCGCTACCGGCAAATTCCAGTTTCTTCTATAAGGATATCCATACTATTACATTTGTTACAAGTTCTCATTTATTGCCGGCCGCTGAGACCGAGGGGTTCTAGGCGATTCAGTCCGAAACGGCGGTGCTGCTGCGGTCGCAGGTTCGAATTCTGCCTCGGGCATGGATGTGTGTGATGTCCTTCGGTTACTTTGGTTTTAAGTTGTTCTAAGTCTTAGGCGACTGATGACCTCAGATGTTAAGCCCAATAGTGCATAGAGCCATTTGAACCATCCCATTTATTATGACTCCACTAGCGACGGAACGTGTGTTCTCAGCAACCTTTCATCATCCCAGCGATCACACTTCGTGTTATCAGCCATCAGGCGACGTCTAACGAAGTACGAGACGCTATCAGGAGAAAACTTACTGGGGGTCATACGTCTTTTGGAGGATATCCGCACTGAGACAACGCCCAGGTGTGGCCCCACGCAAGGACGGATAACCGAGGCCCGCTACTTTCACACGTCATGACGCGCCGCCATCCGACTCCCTATATATAGCGCGACACGCATACAGAAAGCACATTTCAGCAGCAGCAGTAGCAGCAGCAGCAACCACCCTCACAACCATGAACACCCTGGTAAGTACTGCTACAGTAACTAATCTGCATTCATTACTATTTCTGTACTGCGAAGACGTAGATGGTGTGTACTGTAATTGACAACTATCATCATAATTTGGCATTTGCCCTACAGATCGTTCTGAGCGCCGTCCTGGCCGTCGCAGTGGCTACCCCTGGCTACCTGGGCGCCGCCCCCGCCGCAGTCGTCGCCCCCGCCGCGTACGCCGCCCCCGCGGTGGTGGCCGCCCCCGTGCACGCCGGCTACGCCGCCTACGGCCCCGCCCCCGTCGCCGTGCGCTCCGACGGCTACCTGCTGGACACCCCTGCCGTCGCCGCCACCAGGGCCGCCCACCTGACCGCCGTCGCCCAGACGCAGGCCCGTGACGCCGTCATCAACGGCGCCGCCCTCGCCTACGCCGCCCGCGCTTACGCCGCCCCCACTGTGGCGTACGCCGCCCCCGCTCCTCTGGCCTATGCCGCCCCCGGTGCTCTCGCCGCCGCCGCCCACCTCCACGCTAAGGCTGCTCTCCTGGGCTGAAATGTCTTCCTGTACTTCTACTCCTTCTCTAAAATAAAGAAAACTTAAAAAAAGTATTTGAGTGTTGCCTTTACTTCCCTTAGCTTCTTAATATCTGATGTTATTTAAAAGAAAAGCAGTAGACAAGAAGGGAATGAGACAAGGTTTACAATCTATCAATAGTATTAAATCTATACATAGAGAAATCAGGGAAACAGAAAGCAAGAAGGATACTTAAGTTTACGAAGAAGAAATAAATCTTGTTAGTTTGGCAAATAACCTTGTCAATATGTCAGAGACGGAAAAAGGCAGGAAAGATTAGTTAAGCGCTATGGACTGTGTCTTGAAAAGAGGTTAAGAGAGGAAATTCAACAATGTTAGATAAATGGTGAAAGATTGTAAACAAATTAAAACAGATGATGCTGTAAGATTTGCAGCACGAAGTGAAGAACTAAAAATAAAATATAAAACTGAATAGAAAGAAAAGTGTCCCATAAAACCAAAAAAATCATTAGAAACGAACGTAAATTAATGTATGAAGAGGTCTTTCCTCAAAGTACCGTTCCTCAATTCTTTTAACATCTGGTGGATCACATTCACAAGAAGGACGATAATTTCTTCGCACAGTAATCGGCGATTTTGTTTTTGCAAACCACACCAGTGCTTGCGCGCACTGCTGTGGAGTCGCCACTTTAACTTCATGCGACCATGCTGCAGTCTGGCGACGATACTTGGCACTTCTGAGGCGGGAATATAAATTCTTTGAGATGCTCTACAATGTGGTGCATTTTTTACTGTCGTACCTACTGTGGTTTCTCTCTCCTGGGTCCTTGAAATCAGGGAGGTTTGGGTGGGACACCCTGTATTTGGCTCGAGTGTAGCATTGTACAAAAGTACACAGTTTGATAGTTGCTAAGTAACAAGGAAATTGTTGGACAGAAATAACCTCAGGTAAAGATAGACGACATGAAAAACATTATATACGTAACAGAGTAGGAGTGACTTGTTGATAAATGGTACAGATTTCACCACATGGGAATGAAGGATAACGAAGATACGTAACTTTCATGTTTGTGACAGATCAGGCTCCCAACATAAATGTCGATATAGTAAGGAACGTGCTCTCCACGGGCACTAATACACTTTTTGCTCTTGTTGTTCATGACGGCTATCTACCTGTTGGGGACTTCCTCGGTGATATTGTCCTCTCCTCTGTCAGGGAGGTTTTCAGTTCCTGCACGGCTCGGGGCGAGCGTGTTAAATGAGACACGACTGCTAAGAGCATCCCAGGAATGCGCTATAGTGTTTAGGGCCTGGCCATTCCATACATCTACCATCTTCACTTGGCAGTGTGTTCGGCATCTCAGAGATCCTGTGTGGGCGGGCACTATAATCCAGAATAACCTCCCTGCAGAACCGCTGTGCTATAACGATACAGTGCGCCAAGACAGACAGGGCTGTTCGGTCATTGCGCATAATGTCTGCCCACGCCATGGTGCCTAGATCATACAAGTGACGTTCATGAGCTTTCTGGTGGGCAGACGCACTTATCACCAAGAAGTGGGGACGTCAGAGAACTCACTTTGGACTCCCGACCAAGATGCTCTCTACTCCAACGAATTCGACGATGACGTGGTTGAAGTGGGATGCTTTTAACAGGCTTCTAAGCATGCAATCCAACCTGATTCAGTCTCCTCGATATGGTTCTGGCAGAGAGACACGTGTATCGGTAGTGGTTGCAAGGCCTTCTATGATGTGCCTAGGAGTGAGGTGTCTGGTCCTTTTCGCCACTCGAGCTACTCTTCGATCCTCTTGCAATGTGGTGGTCCGTTTACGACTATTAGCCAGCTTTCGCACTGCATCTGAATCTTGAGCGGACTTTTTTTAATAAAGAGTTGACACTTCTGTATGCACCCAATATAGTGTCAATAGTGGTGACACTGACCAACTTATAGCCGTCCACACAGTAAACGCTCAAATGTCGTCTTGTAGAGATGTTTCCGTACAACACGGAATGTCACATTAATCGGTGTCACGACAATCTTTGTAAAATACCGTGCTGCATGAAGTTACCGAATGCATAGTCTTCAATGCAGTTAAAACGTCTCGCCCATCTGCTATCAATTTGATCTCGAAAAAGCTAGCAGCGCGACTGCTTATAGCTTATACTGTACACCTATAAAAAGCCAAAAACGCACGCCAAGTAGACATTTGACGTTACTTACGCGCTTCGTAGTTCTGTTATCTCTTCCCGTTAGGAACTACATGTGTAGTGTTACATAAAACCTGATTTCGTTCATAAGTCCTCAAACTGAAGACACTGTTGGAATTATAATACATCTTTGGAGGGAATGGTGATTTCTCTTCCGCTCCCATTCACGTACGGAGCGACGGAAGAATTTTGTAAGTGGGTTTTCTCGGGGCAGTGTCTCTCTTCGGATGTCTGCCAGTTCAGTTCTTTCTCTCATGGCTCTATGAAATCTGGTACTATTCGTACTGTTCATCTACATCTACATCTACATTCATACTCCGCAAGTCACCCAACGGTATGTGGCGGAGGGCACTTCACGTGCCACTGTCATTTTCTCACTTTCCTGTTCCAGTCGCGTACGGTTCGCGGGAAGAAAGACTGTCGGAAAGCCTCCGTGCGCGCTCGAATCTCTCTAATTTTACATTCGTGATCTCCTCGGGAGATATAAGTAAGAGGAAGCAATATATTCGATACCTCATCAAGAAACGCACCCTCTCGAAACCTGGACAGCAAGCTACACCCCGATGCAGAGCGCCTCTCTTGCAGAGTCTACCACTTGAGTTTGCTAAACATCTCCTTAACGCTGTCACGGTTACCAAATAACCCTGTGACGAAACGCGCCGCTCTTCTTTGGATCTTCTCTATCTCCTCCGTCAACCCGATCTGGTACGGATCCCACACTGATGAGCAATACTCAAGTATAGGTCGAACGAGTGTTTTGTAAGCTAACTCCTTTGTTGATGGACTACATTTTCTAAGGACTCTCCCAATGAATCTCAACCTGATACCCGCCTTACCAACAATTAATTTTATATGATCATTCCACTTCAAATCGTTCCGTACGCATACTCCCAGATATTTTACAGAAGTAACTGCTACCAGTGTTTGTTCCGCTATCATATAATCATACAATAAAAGGTCCTTCTTTCTACGTATTCGCAATACATTACGTTTGTCTATGTTAAGGGTCAGTTGCCACTCCCTGCACCAAGTGCCTATCCGCTGTAGATCTTCCTGCATTTCGCTACAATTTTCTAATGCTGCAACTTCTCTGTATACTACAGCATCATCCGCGAAAAGCCGCATGGAACTTCCGACACTATCTACTAGGTCATTTATATATATATATATATATATATATATATATATATATATATATATATATATATATATATATATATATATATTTTGTGAAAAGCAATGGTCCCATAACACTCCCCTGTGGCACGCCAGAGGTTACTTTAAAGTCTGTAGACGTCTCTCCATTGATAACAACATACTGTGTTCTGTTTCCTAAAAACTCTTCAATCCAGCCACACAGCTGGTCTGATATTCCGTAGGCTCTTACTTTGTTTATCAGGCGACAGTGCGGAACTGTATCGAACGCCTTCCGCAAGTCAAGGAAAATAGCATCTGACTTGGAGCCTGTATCTAATATTTTCTGGGTCTCATGAACAAATAAAGCGATTTGGGTATCACACGATCGCTGTTTCCGGAATCCATGTTGGTTCCTACAGAGTAGATTCTGGGTTTCCAAAAACGACATGATACGCGAGCAAAAAACATGTTTCAAAATTCTACAACAGATCGACGTCAGAGATATAGGTCTATAGTTTTGCGCATCTGCCCGACGACCCTTCTTGAAGACTGGGACTACGTGTGCTCTTTTCCAATCATTTGGAACCTTCCGTTCCTCTAGAGACTTGTGGTACACTGCTGTTAGAAGGGGGGCAAGTTCTTTCGCGTACTCTGTGTAGAATCGAATTGGAATCCCGTCAGGCCCAGTGGACTTTCCTCTGTTGAGTGATTCCAGTTGCTTTTCTATTCCTAGGACACTTATTTTCATGTCAGCCATTGTTTTCGTTTGTGCGAGGATTTAGAGAAGGAACTGCAGTGCGGTCTTCCTCTATGAAACAGCTTTGGAAAAATGTGTTTAGTATTTCAGCGTTACGCGTGTCATCCTCTGTTTCAATGCCATCATCATCCCGGAGTGTCTGGATATGCTGTTTCGAACCACTTACTGATTTAACGTAAGCCCAGTACTTCCTAGGATTTTCTGTCAAGTCGGTACATAGAATTTTACTTTCGAATTCACTGAACTCTTCACGCAAAGCCCTCCTTACGCTGACTTTGACATCGTTTAGCTTCTGTTTGTCTGAGAGGTTTTGGCTGGCTTTAAACTTGGAGTGAAGCTCTCTTTGCTTTCGCAGTAGTTTCCTAACTTTGTTGTTGAACCACGGTGGGTTTTTCCCGTCCCTCACAATTTTACTCGGCTCGTACCTGTCTAAAAGGCATTTTACGATTGACTTGAACTTTTTCCATAAACACTCAACATTGTCAGTGTCGGAACAGAAATTTTCGTTTTGATCTGTTAGGTAGTCTGAAATCTGCCTTCTATTACTCTTGCTAAACAGATAAACCTTCCTCCCTTTTTTTATATTCCTAGTAAGTTCCATATTCAGGGATGCTGCAACGGCCTTATGATCACTGATTCCCTGTTCTGCACTTACAGAGCCAAAAAGTACAGGTCTGTTTGTTATCAGTAGGTCCAAAATGTTATCTCCACGAGTCGGTACTCTGTTTAATTGCTCGAGGTAATTTTCGGACAGTGCACTCAGTATAATGTCACTCGATGCTCTGTCCCTACCACCCGTCCTAAACATCTGAGTGTCCCAGTCTATATCTGGTAAATTGAAATCTCCACCTAAGACTATAACATGCTGAGAAAATGTATGTGAAATGTATTCGAAATTTTCTCTCAGTTGTTCTGCCACTAATGCTGCTGAGTAGGGAGGCCGGTAAAAGGAGCCAATTATTAAGTCGTAATTGGTAGGACTCCCACACATTTGAGAAATATTCTAGGAAATGAGACTTAGGTGTTTTTTATGGCCGGCGTTGTGGCGAGAGGTTCTAGGCGATTCAGTCCAGAACAGTGCTGCTGCTACGGTCGCAGGTTCGAATCCTGCCTCGGGCATGGATGTGTGTGATGTCCTTAGGTTAGTTAGAAAACACTCACAAAGTCACGCAAGCACAACCCGCACTCACATGATCACAGTCCCTGGCCACTGAAGCCAGATCCAGTCTCAGTGGTCAGAGAATGTGGTCATGTGTGTGTGAATTGTGGTTGAAATGACTCTGAGCACTGTTGTTGTTGTGGTCTTCAGTCCTGAGACTGGTTTGATGCAGCTCTCCATGCTAATCTATCCTGTGCAAGCTCCATCTCCCAGTACCTACTGCAACCTACCTCCTTCTGAATCTGCTTAGTGTATTCATCTCTTGGTCTCCCTCTACGATTTTTACCCTCCACGCTGCCCTCCAGTACTAAATTTGTGATCCCTTGATGCCTCAGGACATGTCCTACCAACCGATCCCTTCTTCTAGTCAATTTGTGCCACAAACTTCTCTTCTCCCCAATCCTATTTAATACCTCCTCATTAGTTACATGATCTACCCACCTAATCTTCAAGATTTTTCTGTAGCACCACATTTCGAAAGCTTCTATTCTCCTCTTGTCCAAACTATTTATTGTCCATGTTTCACTTCCATACATGGCTACACTCCATACAAATACTTTCAGAAATGACTTCCTGACACTTAAATCTATACTCGATGTTAACAAATTTCTCTTCTTCATAAACGCTTTCCTTGCCATTGCCAGTCTACATTTTAAATCCTCTCTATTTCGACCATCATCAGTTAATTTGCTCCCCAAAGAGCAAAACTCCTTTACTACTTTAAGTGTCTCATTTCCTAATCTAATTCCCTCGGCATCACCCGACTTAATTCGACTACATTTCATTATCGTTGTTTTGCTTTTGTTGATGTTCATCTTATATCCTCCTTTCAAGACACTGTCCATTCCAGTCAACTGCTCTTCCAAGTCTTTTGCTCGGCGAATCTCAAAGTTTTTATTTCTTCTTCCTGGATTTTAACACCTACTCCAATTTTTGTTTTGTTTCCTATACTCAATATATATATACTCAATATATAGATTGAATAACATCGGGGAGAGGCTACAACCCCGTCTCACTCCCTCCCCAACCACTGCTTCCCTTTCATGCCCCTCGACTCTTATAACTGCCATCTGGTTTCTGTACAAATTGTAAATAGCGTTTCGCTCCCTGTGTTTTACGCCTGCCACCTTTAGAATTTGAAAGACATTATTCCAGTCAACATTGTCAAAAACTTTCTCTAAGTCTACAAATGCTAGAAACTTAGGTTTGGCTTTCCTTAATCTTTCTTATAAGATAAGTCGTAAGGTCAGTATTGCCTCACGTTTTCCAATATTTCTACGGAATCCAAACTGATCTTCCCCGAGGTCGGCTTCTACCAGTTTTTCCATTCGTCTGTAAAGAATTCGCGTCAGTATTTTGCAGCTGTGACATATTAAACTGATAGTTCGGTAATTTTCACTTCTGTCAACACCTGCTTTCTTTGCGATTGGAGTTATTATATTTTTCTTGAAGTCTGAGGGTATTTCGCCTGTCTCATACATCTTACCAGATGGTAGACTTTTGTCAGGACTGGCTCTCCCATGGCCGTCAGTAGTTCTGATGGAATGTTGTCTACTCCCGGGGTCTTGTTTCGACTCAGGTCTTTCAGTGCTCTGTCAAACTCTTCATGCAGTATCGTGTCACCCACTTCATCTTCATCTACATCCTCTCCCATTTCCATAATATTGTCCTCAAGTACATCGCCCTTGTGTAGACCCTCTATATACTCCTTCCACCTTTCTGCTTTCCCCTCTTTGCTTAGAACTGGGTTTCCATCTGAGCTCTTGATATTCATGCAAGTGGCTCTCTTTCCTCCAAAGGTCTCTTTAATTTTCCTGTAGGCTGTATGTATCTTACCCCTAGTGAGATAAGCCTCCACATTCTTACATTTGTCCTCTAGCCATGCCTGCTTAGCCAGTTTGCACTTCCTGTCGATCTCATTTTTGAGACGTTTGTATTCATTTTTGCCTGCTTCATTTACTGCATTTTTATAGTTTCTCCTTTCATCAGTTAAATTCAGTATTTCTTCTGTTATCCAAGGATTTCTACTAGCCCTCGTCTTTTTACCTACTTGATCCTATGCTGCCTTCACTACTTCACCCCTTAGAGATACCGTATTTCATTCCCCCATTCCTGTCAATTGTTCCCTTATACTCTCCCTGAAACTCTTTACAACCTCTGGTTTAGTCAGTTTATCCAGGTCCCATCTCCTTAAATTCCCACCTTATTGAAATCTCCTCAGTTTTAATCTACAGTTCATAACCAATAGATTGTGGTCAGAGTCCACATCTGCCCCTGGAAATGTCCTACAATTTAAAACCTGGTTCCTAAATATCTGTCCTCTGAGCACTGTGGGACTTAAATTCTGAGGTAATCAGTCCCCTAGAACGTAGAACTACTTAAACCTAACTAACCTAAGGACATCACACATATCCATGCCCGAGGCAGGATTCGAGCCTGTAACCGTAGCGGTCGCGCGGTTCCAGACTGTAGCGCCCAGACTGTAGCCACTCCGGCCGGCTGTTTGAGACAGTAATTTAATGAAACTGATTCAGATCCAATGCCTGTTTACCGACAAAAGGTGGAACTAAAAACGTATTGAAGCCAAAGGGTACTCGACTATTCAAATGCTGTAAACAATAAACGTGAGAAGAGAGGAATTAGTGACAGCTATCAATTTCTGTGAGAGATTACGGCTCCTTAGCGGACTGGGATTCGAACCCTGAACTTACCACAGTGGGCTTGATGTAATTGTGTGGTTTAGTAGTACACTGTTAGCAAAAAGCAGTGTTCCAGGTTCAGACCTGTAGTGCGTCACCCTTTAGATACCACTAACTCGTAGGCTATTTACTGCATGAACAGGCTCTAATAGCACTGCAATATCTAGGTGAAAATCAACGCCAGACAATGTTGCTCACTCTCGTAATACTACAATAAATTATACCGACAATATGTTGTTTACCGTCAACGACGTTTTCTGTGTGACTTGAAATAATCGTCCGTACTAACACAACGACGTCGCGTAAGATTTAATATTCAGCTTGTCACGCTATAAATCACACTATAGCTCGCTATGACATCACTGCGTACGAAGGGATGGACACACTTACACTTTTCGAGGTATAATGCGGTCAGTGGTAGATACCTGGATATTAATTACAACAACACACCTGACTATCAGGGTTCACTAGGTTCAACAGATAAACTACCACCTAAGCTAATATCAGTCGCCAGGAAAATACTAAATGCGAAAGTCTACGGGGAGTAGGAATGATGTATTTACTTTATCAGTAACAGCAAGCTACAGTGAAGCTTACTCTGTGTACTCTGATAACTCAAGAAAATGGCTGTAGGCAAAACAGGACTTAACATCTGAGGTGGTCAGTCCCCTAGACTTAGAACTAATTAAACCCAACTAATCTAAAGACATCACACAAATCCATGCCCGAGGCAGGTTTCGAACCTGCGACCGTAGCGGCAGCGCGGTTTCGGACTGAAGCGCCTAGAACCGCTCGGCCACAGCGGCCAGCCTGATAACACAACTAAACACTTTCTCAACAGCGTACGTATCAGAAACGATGCTTTCGTATAAAACTGAGGAATACATCATATAGATCCGTTGTCTCTTGTAGTTGCACCTGTTTCAAAGCATCACCGAATAATCGTATATACACTCCATCAGTGTGAACGTTATAATTTTTTGCGTAAATCGGAGAACACATTCAGAAGGCAAAGACATATTTTTTATATTTTTCTGTCTCGTTGTCAATCAACGATAACCTCTATGAGTAGCGCCATGCTGCAACAATATCCTTGACACTATTGAAATTTTATCATAATAAACTATTTCGTTAATCTCAACCATTCAGAATTAAATGCAATAGCTTTTAATTTATAATTAATCACCTTTCAATAACGCGCCAACTTGACTGCTCTGTCTGAAGATTAATATCCCTCTTTTCGCTGCAAGACGTTCACTGAAAATTACCATTCCTTCTCTTTCATTTATTAGAACTTTGATTTTACCAATATTCCAGTCTTTTATTTTAGTGGCCTTTGGATTTGCTTTATTCCTACTGATATATTCCGGATATTAGTCTGCTTTCAAATAAGCGTTTGATAAGCTGTGAGTACCGGCCGTGAGTCGTGCTTCGGTAGCGCAGTTGCTGCCGGCACGGTAGCTCAGCGTGTTCGGTCAGAGGGTTAGCTGCCCTCTGTAATAAAAAAACTGAGTAAATTGACCAATAACGAACTTCAATGGGCGTCAAGGAACGTCCGCAACGAACTATAACGAACAAAATGAGATTAAAAAAAAAAAGTTGGTAGAGCACTTGCCCGCGAAAGGCAAAGGTCCCGTGTTCGAGTCTCGGTCGGGCACACAGTTTTAATCTGCCATGAAGTTTCATATCAGCGCACAATCCGCTGCAGAGTGAAAATCTCATTCTGGAAGCCTTTGATTATTTTTTCTTGCAATTGTTTGGGGATAAAGAACAAGTCGGGTACTGACGTTTTCAGTTTACAGCTGTTTTCTATATTTCCTGCAATTAATTCATCTACAAGTTCAAGTCAGCGTTTTATTTTTCGAGTCCTGGTTCTCTATTGAAAGCCCCACTAAGCAGAAATGTAATTAAAAAATTAAAACAAAAACCCTGATTGTCACCGCCACTTTTCAGCCATACGAACTTGAAATAATCAGACAAAGCTTTACAACTTCACGTGTTGACTTCCGCGAACCACTAATATTCAAAACTCAAAATACAGCACTCGATGAGCTCTTTCACAGAGAATTAGCGTGTTCTCTATAAAACGTTCTTGATCTGTCATTTAGTGCCGAAGGGAAAAGCCATCACATTCGTAGTAAACTTCCGATTGTTTCTCAATAAATAACTATTACGTATGATACCGTTCTCTTTAATATAGACTACACATTCAGTACATCCAACGAGATTTCTGGAATTCACTATATTGCGACGCTCACACCGAAGTCACACAATAAATCCTAACCCGGATATCTCTAACTCATTACTCCTTAGTGTTTCCGTACACATATACAACCATGATAATACAATGCAACGCTGCTGTCCCTAAGTGGGTGCTTGAACCACCAACCACAAGATAACTTAACGACTCTGCGTGAACACGTAACTTCACTACGAAAAATCTCACAAAAATCTTGAATCACTGTTCGCCTCCCATTGTTTGGCTATTGAGCAGCACTACGCACCATTAATCACAGCTAGGAGAATCTAATCTCACACTTAAATAAATCGGAGCTTTTCCTATAGCTGGCGAATCTGCGCTCTGCCGAAATTGGAGAAATAATAATTTTCTACACAAGCAGATACTCGTCTCAAAATACCTTTCTGAACGACTTAGAACTGATTTGAACACACCTGAGTTCTATCCGCATTGCAGACTAATTTATGTATCGTACGTGTGAGCCAAACTCATCGTACTCTTGAGATAATCTCTGTCGAGGCTTACTATTCGAACAATACTCGGATACTACTACTGAAATTCTCAAGGGACAAGCCAAGAACCATTCTCTGCCAACAAACATATCACTCCAATTCTCTCTTTAACAGTAAGTGTTTCTTCTTTGCAGCCGCCGGCAAACGTTCGTAATGGCCAGCTGCATCGTAGTTGTTTACTTCGCCGCACGCCGCGATTCAGCTGTCGGTTGGGCGTTGCAAGCTCGCTGACTAGACAGTACACAGCTTTTCTCGGCCATCAGATATCACATATCCATAACATTTTGAAACAACTTATCTCTTCATTTTTCTATCACACAAAAATCGATAGTAAGTTGATTTGATACAAACAAGTTATGCGCTTTTCTTCGGGCTGAAGACGGTTTGGCGCATTTCAGGCCCCTGTGTTGCACGTAGATTTGAACCGACGAGAGCTTTGAAAACAACACCTACTTTGTTGCATAATGAAGAAATCAATCTCGGAATACCCGCCTAGGTTGTGGCCATACGATTTCTCAACAGTAAGATTTCTTCCAGGAATGCAGGACATCTTCTGTAAAATTTGGGACGTAGGATAGAAGTACCAGCAGAAGTGAAACTGAGACGGTGGATCGTGAGTCGTGCTTTGACAGCTGAGTCTGTGAGAAAGTTACGAGAAAATGATGATCCGGACTGTTTTGATAGTCCAGGAAACTTCACAATCCCAGTCCGCTGCAGAGTAGAAGATTACACGTAGTGGGAATTTTTGAAGGTGTTTTAAGGACAGCATACCCTCGAACAATGAAAATGCGAACTAAATTAAAACAAAAAATTGTGGATTGTAAAAATTAAAGTGCACATACATTTTGTCCTTTTATACACTACATAAATTCAAATCAAATGCTCACCGCGGGCAGGAGCAGTAATTTAGAAAATGGTTCAAATGGCTCTGAGCACTATGCGACTTAACTTCTGAGGTCATCAGTCGCCTAGAACTTAGAACTAATTAAACCTAACTAACCTACGGACATCACACACATCCATGCCCGAGGCAGGATTCGAACCTGCGACCGTAGCGGTCACGCCGTTCCAGACTAAAGCGCCTTTAACCACACGGCCACAACGGCCGGCAGTAATTTAGAAAGAAGATTACAACAAGTATTTGAAAGTGCGAGGACTTTTGTGGCAGTAAGTGTTTACCGAACATTACAGAACTGTTGTACAAAGTAGTGGTAACCACGTTTCTACAGTTTTGTGCGTCATTTTACAAATCGTAGTGGGATAGGTAGGTGACGTCTGGTATGTAGGCAGTATGATTTCGCAACACGGCAAGATCATTCGTGGGAGAGCAAAGAGCACTTCAATAGGAAACAGATGCCCACTTGCGTTCGTTGCTCTGTCTTCATCCTGCAGCTGTGAATTAGGTGGCCGTTTGCCGTAATTCGATCGTTCGATCGTAGTGTTTATACGATCATTCCGATAATAGTAATATATTACGTGTGAATATAGGTGGTTCTCCAGAGACGTAATGGCTTTTTCAGCAGTTGGAAACAGAACCGAGGAAGGTGACGGGCCTACTGGACTGTGAGTACTGCTATAGTCCGATGTAGGCAATGAGAGCGTGATGTTTTCACTATGACAGTGGATTTGGGAGCGGCGTAGGTATTGACATCATGTACCCTGAAAACCACCAAGGTTTTAGAGGTGTATTGCCTCATTAGTGTGGATCCGAAGACCTTGCGCTAAATATATTTTGTGTCTAAGTCCTTCTTCGGGTGCCCTCAGTTCACCAAGGCGAGAGAAATACTATGTACTCATCCTTTCAGATACCCGAAATCCAAATACAAACTGGACAAAGTCACGTTGGACACGGAAAAATACTGTAACTTCGGAAACGTTCGCTGTATATTGACGGGCTGAAACATTTTTACCACTGCTTACCGTGAGACTGAGTGCCACATGGTGGCACGTGACTCTGCAGCAAAAGTAGATAATCTGAGCGAACACGAGTGGGGATTCTAGTAACATAACGAGCTGCAGTTGGGGAAATTCGCCAACGTAAGTGACTTTCACCAAGGGAAAACTGTTGCGTTCAGGCTCCTGGGGAGAACATCTCAGAAACGGCGAGAAATCAGGGCTCGCACAGAAAAATTTAAGTGCTCGTTTTTGCCGCGTGCCGTTCGTGAGTGGAACGGTAGAGAGACAGCTTGAAGGTGGTTCATTGAACCCACTGCCAGGCACTTTATTGTGAATAGTAGAGTTATCACGTAGATGTAGATGTAAATGAACCTGGTCACCTGCATTCACGGCAATGTCGTGGGCACCAATATAAAGTGATTCAAGGATGGCGAAACGGCGAGTACGCGACAGGTTGCTGGACGTCCGCCCTTCATCACGGAACGTAGAGATCGGAGGTTTTGACCGCTCTGTAAAGTAGGTAGATGGCGATCTGTGGCACATTGGACTACAGAGTTCAGTGCTAATGTTGCCAGACGCAACTTGCAGAAAATCGTGACTTAAGGACTGTTGATTTAAAAAATTGGCAGGAGGAGATCAAGCTCCGGGTATTAAAAGAAAAAGAAAAGAAAGGACGTAAATTTTCAATCTCTAAGTATTTTCTGATAATATATTATGAAGAAAATTGTTACACTAGTGCAGCTGTGCTAAAAAGTGCTTATCTGTTCACCAAGCTTTAGTCTGTTATTTAAAAAAAACTCACGGACTGAATATTGTTATAACAGAGTAAGTAAATTAATTTTTATGATTATCATTGTACTTGTGGAACATGGAATTGCATTTTACACCAAATATTACAATATTCTATAAAAATGAGTTTTCATCAGTCTTTCTCCATCCACGACTCAAACACTTGTCTTCAAGAATTTCTTGATACAATAAAATCGGCCACTAATGGGTTAAACACAAAGAAGCACACACTATAGGGATTTATACGCTTTGCATGTCATAATAGTAGTAATGTAAGTTTAAAACGTAAGATG